>NW_027180154.1:55000-90000 GCF_036669925.1 Montipora capricornis | reverse complement strand
AGCTCTTCCTGGCAAGAGTCGATCGGACTCTCGGAAGTCAGTTCGCGCGTGACAGAAAATATCTCTCAGCCATGACGCGAAACAAGCACACGTGAAATATACGTCGTTCTTGTGTATCCTGCAACAACACCATTGTGTTCAGTAAAATCAAGAGAAAATGAGGGAACAGAGAGGGAGGCTCCCGGTCCAGCCCTTGGGATATGTCATGTCCACGAAAGTTATTTTTAGACGAGCGGAAGTCTTCCGAGACGTCCGCATGCAGGCCAACCTCGGTCCGATGTTTGAAAGAAAATGAATATTCATCAGCCTTCCACGTGCGCCGTCATTTTCTCTTTTCACTAAGAACCTGAGAGCGAGGCAAGACTGCATGCGGACGTCTCGGAAGACAGATGTCCGCTAGAACAAAGACTTCCGCTCGTCTAAAAATAACTTTCGTGGACATAACATATCCCGGCCAACGCCCTGAGCCTCCCTCTCTGTCCCCTCATTTTCTCTTGGTAAAATTTAGTGACAAACTTTCTTGCAGAGCCTCCTTTTACACCTTGAGCTTTTCACATGTCATCTTTTGGTACCATGATATTTAGTGTAGCCAATGTCGAAATTACTGACACGTCCAGCTGCAAACTTGACAAACTGATTAAAGTTCTTCTTAAAAACAACTGGCATGAGTGAACTCTCAAAAAACTCTCCGTCATTATGTGAAACAACAAAGTCAGCTAGCTTAGCTCTTTCTTCTTGGTGTAGGGGCATGTTTACATCATCAATAAAATATCCACTCTCTGCATTTTGCTGGAGTCAAAAGTTTTTTCTCGGAGGGATAATTCTTGGGTCGTTGTCGAAAAAAGGGCAGAAACTGTCTGTTGTTTTAAAGAGTAAAGGAGCGAGTCTGGGTAGCATTCAGCCACCATCGCAACAAGGACTTCAAACTCTCTTCGTAACTTGCTTTCTGAAACAGAACCCTGGGCCGGGCCAGTTTGCTTCTAGATAGTAGAAATGTGGAAGTAGACACATGTCTGCAAATGCTGCACAACACCAAAGTTGAAACGTCCTCTTCTGTCAAAAGTTTCAGAAGTTCCTTGATCCTCGCAGAGCGATGGTAGGCAGGGACGTCCAGGAAATTTTTTTGCTGCAACAGCAGATTGCAGCGGTGGTCTTCTAAGGTTTTCTTCGCGCTTGTGGCCTGGGTACGTTTGGAAATGTTTTCTTAATCCTCGACCTGTTTGGTAGGTTTTTTCGCAGTCGGAACAACTAAAGACCTTGGGCATGGTAACAGTTTAAAGTATCGCTCATACGTCAAAAACTCATGAGTGCATCTGGTGATGACGTGCCCGTAGCTGCAGGGTAAACATCTGACAAGGGGTCACGCGAGGAGCCTCTCAAATTTCCCAGAATATTAAGCCTAACTTTATGGAGCTTTTTGGAGTTTATTTTACCGTTTCGGGAATTCCGTGTTTTCAATGTTCTAAGATGAAGTCAGAACATTGAAAACACGGAATTCCCGAAACGGTAAAATAAGCTCCAAAAGGCACAAGAATACACCAGAGGTGAGTCATTTTCATCCCTTTTACTGAATGAACATTAAATTGAGCGGTATTTTATTTCCCATACAAAGTCTTATAACGCGTTTAAATTCTCAACGGCTGTCTGTAGTGACGCGAGCTTGGGCTGCCCATGGAGCCCCGTACGCATTTGATCGTTTACTTGGAGAGGATTGCAATGCTATCGTCTTCGTAAGTGTTCCACTGATTTAACTCATGAAAGATTTGGTCTGTAGCCTCACTTTTCGTGGCATTAGAGCGTCATATGTAGGAGACAACATATTTAAAATCTTAAGTCCCGAGGCAATTCTCAACGACTATCGACACATTTTTCGTCGAATGGAACAAAAAAATTTAAAATGCATGTGTATTCATCGACGAGAGTCATTGCATCTCGAAATGGTAAGTTTCACTAAGATCTATCTTTTAATCCTGGTCTAGCACGTCTCCTACACCTGAAGCCTACCGGATCTTTCATGGGTGAAATCAATTGACTTTCTTGCCGATTCGAAGCTTTCCCTCACCTAGTTGTAAATCTTCTGAACTAGTGTTTCGTTTCTGTCACCACAAATTACGGCACAAAGTGTTGGTCCAAAAAATATCACTTGAGATCTCCTTTCCAATCAGTGACTCGAGATGTAAATAAGCTTTCGTTTTATTTCGTCTTTGTTTCCGATACCTTTAGCACAAAGTCAACAAATTTCCTCTTTCTATTTCGTAGAAACAAACATCTTCGATGGTTTTCGTCGGATTGCGCCATCAAGTGCAGGACTTGCGAATGACGTCATCATCCCCTTTTTGGCGCGAAACGCAAATGCAAACCTTGCAAGCGAAAGAAGTCGACCTCTCGCGACTTTGCCGCTCGCTCGCTCATCAGCTTCGCGTACGAAAAATCACGTTTCGCTCGCCAAAACATTTTTTCCTGGGATTCTCGTGAGGTCGACTTGTGGCAAGTTCCGGACTAAGTTTGCAGCATTATTGAGTGATCTACGCTGACCAAAATTTAAGTGGCTCGTATTTCTTTGGAGCTAAATTTTCAAAATGGTGGTCAATAAGGTAGATTCGAAACGTGCATTGAACAACGTCTCCGATAGTTTTAAGATTCCTTGGCTTTATAGCATAGAAGTAGTTCTAAAAGGAAAGGATATATTTGCAAGTCGTCCAACCGGGTACGACTCTAATATTCAGAGCAGCACCGATCGTTGCTGATGAGCACGTTGGTTCTCACGGTGTTGATATGGAAAAATAAAAATAAAAGCCAATCAAAACTCGTTGTTTCAATGATGTAATGATCGAAGGGTAATAACCAATCAAATCATTTTCCACACATTCCAGGAAAAATCACGTGGTGTTGAACACGATTGCCAACGGTAAATCACAGACGATCCTTTCCGATTTTTTTTTTCGGAGAGCGGGCGGCTGTAAACAGGCTAAAAACCCATCGCACAAATCAGAAATTTGCATAATGATTACTGTAAGCTCGGTTGCATACAAGCAAGTTTCTTGAAAGCCGGGTTTGTCTGGTTTTGAAGCGCCAGGTTTGTCAAGGAAAACTTGCTCGTCTGGAACTACCCTAAGCACCCCTTTATTTCCATAGTTAAATTTTTAGTAAATTTAGCGGTTGTACCTAATAAAGGACCAGTCATTATTTATTGTCTGAGGGGCGGCGGGGGATTTTTCGGGGGGTTTTCTTTAAATAGCTACTTTTTACTGTAAGTGTACCTCAAACAGGCACGTTCATCTTACGTGAAGCTTAGCATAAGACTGAACAAAACACAGTTCCCTTGGAGAAAAATTTGCTGCTATACCACGTTTCCGTTGAGGTATAACTCGTCAGACGAATCGCAATCAAGCTCTCGACGCTGTGTTCATAGACCGCCTCCTTTACAAGAGCAAGAGCGTCTCGAAGGCCTGCTGTTAACTTAGACTCAAAAATCGTGTCGCGATCCAGCAGCCACACATAGGTTCGAGATGTATACGTCCTCACAAGTTTCTGTATGCTTCTTATATTTGCAGATGGTATCGCCACAGGTGCCAGTTTCTTCCCCCCCCCCCCCTCTTTAAAGTAATCTCTTTCCTTTCTTTTTTTGTTATTTGGATTTCCTTCTAAGTTTTTTTTCCTTCACGAATTGCTCTTTGCTTCATGAGAACTCGAGAATCATCTGTGAACTACTCTCTCTGAAATGATTGCAATGACTCTATTAACTCCCAAATCGTTCCACTCTCATCCCAAATTGATTCTATAAGACATTGTATGAACTTACGAATGAATCTGAAGCGCGCGAAAAGGGACTCACTGTGCAAAAATTAATTTTGGATTCAGCAGAACAATTGCATCTTATTTCAGATGACAACGGTGCTCTGCTTAAACGATGTTTCCGTACAAATTAAATTGTTTTTTTTTCTTTCATTCAAAAAGTGTGTTACATAGCCATGGCATCCACGAGCAGCTCTAAGGCATTCGTGCAACTGACCTCCCAGGAAGAAGAAAATTGGCTTTCTCTGGGACGTGCCTTAACATCACTCCTCTGTCAAGGCCTTCGCTCATTCGTTAAGCAAGAAGTGGAAACTTTCTATAAGAATGTGACAGCTGCCACGGCAGTCCCGCCTGCTGGACCCTGCACCTGCGTCTTTGATCCAGGCAGGAAAAGGAACCAGTATCATGACATGACCAACTGTGCATGGGCAAAAATCCTTCAGGCGGTTCACCTCGGCAACAAGCCTAATTGGAAGCAAAGTGACTCCACCAAATGGCTGGACCCAAATATTGGACAATGGGAGATAGCCAAGCTTTTCCTCCCTGATATTGGGGCACACACCATCATAGAGAGCGTCGAGGATATGGAAATCACTGGTATCCTTAACTTACTGTTCTGGTGCAATCACTTCAATGTTCAGCGGCCACTTATAAAAGATGTTCGGGACATCCGAAACACCAAATGGGCACACGTACCGAAGTTGGAGTTGTCCGAAGCGGAGAAGAAGGCTGCATTCGAAACAATTGAAAAGCTTCTCCAAGATCCAGAACTGGCTGGAGATGCTGGCGCTCAGAGAGCTATGCAAGATATTGTGGCCCTTAAGTCTTCATCCGATGTGCACATATTCAAAGCTGAGGTTCTCTCTCATTACGAGGAAGCGATTCGCAATGATGTGACGAGCCTTCAAAGGGAGTTGAAGACACTGAAAAAGGAGTCCAAGAAAAATGAGAAACAACGAAGTCGCGTAGAAGGGCGATTACGTAATTTGCAAAAAGCCTTAGAGAAGCTTAAGGTAGAGAAAGGAGCTTCGGTGTCTGTATCAAATGTGTTAATTCATGTGCTGGTCTTCATAAGTTTTTTGGCCGGAAGTGCCAAAGGCATGCGACGAAAATCGGTTACCAACTGGCTAATACTGGTGCTTCTTCTGTGTCTCCCTGGCATTTTGGATCACAAATCATACAAGGATGGTAAGCTTACACAATGTTGTTATTTTTTTACATTCGAGAGTTGGAAGCAACATTCGTATGTTAGTGTATTCAAACAACGTGAAATTTTCGTGAGGTATTGACTCGGATGGGAACTCTAAACTGTTTTCCACCCCGTTTTCGTATCAAATGAGAGGTAGTGAGACGAGGCAGCGGTAAGAGCATCCTGCTACCGCATCCATCGATGGCATTTCCTCCCACTCACTATTTGCCTCAACACTTAAAGTCCGGCTTTTTGTGAAGTGTCGGGATAAAATGCTGCTCCCTAGCTCGGCTAAGCTCTCGCTTCTGGTGACCTTTCCTTCACTTACTCAAGTTTACCCTATCTATCTGTCCTAACTTATAGCTCATCCAATTAAAATTGATGCTGATATTAAAGTGCTCATAACCCTTACCAGTGACAATGAATTCCGATAATATAAGTCTACCAAAGACATTATATGAAGAACTAAATATTATTCTGTCCTTTGCCTTCTTTTTATCAGAGGATAAAATCACCCGAAACGGCTCATTTTCCGTCATTTTGAATTCAAAAGGGCGCAATCGAAAGACTGGGAACTAACTAGCTTGTGAAGTCAAGCCGGTATCTCATCCCCTCTCATCATCAGATTAATAGCTTGTCACGGAGTCAGATTGACTTTCAGACATTTTGTCAGGCAGAATCGTGAAGACCTCAGGATTTCGCACTGAATCGCTTATAGTTTTAGTTGTTTGTTTGTCGTGGAGATACCGGGTTGCCGTCCCCCTGGCACTAGAGCCAGTCTTCATCGTGCGCGGTTTTAACTTTGAAAACCTTGTTTTCGATTGCGTTTTGAAAATCACTGGTACCTTCCAATCCCGTTATTGTCTTTGTTATTGCTAGTTTACCATGTCTATGTTTCAGAAAAAGACAAACTGGCCAGTGGTGATAGGCACTTTAAAGAGTGCAATTTAATATTTCTATATTTCAGGATGTCCCGTCGAAGAAAACATTGTTCCATTCGACACGAAAGAGTTTAACTTGACGGATTACTTGGCTGTTGCTCGAGACAATTTCATCGGCCGTCGATGGTTGTTTCAGGAGATAGAGAATGCGTTCAACCTTGCATTCCAGCATGTGCCTGGTGTTTTAGTGATCGGTGACCCGGGTGCTGGAAAGTCTGCCCTGTCAGCCCAGCTGGTATGTTCCCGGACCTCAAGTCGAACCATTCACGACCATGTATTAGGATACCACCTCTGCAAGCATTCTGATAAAAATACACAGAACGCAGGGAAGTTTGTTCGTAACTTGGCGCACATGATAGGTAGTAGATTACCAGAGTATGGCTACATGGTCACTAATAGTTCCTTCATTCAGCGTTCACTGAACACTGACTGTGTTACCATTCAAGATCCTGTTGGGTGCTTCGAGCAAGCAATATTAACACCCTTAAGAAGCTTGACGAATGAACCGAAAGAGAACTGGTATATCGTCATTGATGCCCTAGACGAATGCCTCACTCAAAGTGAAACAAGTCACAGTATCGTGTATTTGCTCAATAACAAACTGCCTCGATTTCCGTTGTGGCTGAAGCTGGTGATGACTTCTCGTAACGAGTCAAGTGTTTCATTAAATTCAAACAGCATAACGAAGCTAATCATTGATCCCGAAGACAATCGAAACATGGAAGATATCGAACTCTTCTTGACCTCAAAGTTTTATCAAGATGGTCCTTTGCTTTACCAAGTAAAGAGCTGGTTTGGCGACAACAGCATAGAAAACACGGCAAAATTGATTTCTACCCTGTTGAGCAAAAGTCAGGGAAATTTCTTGTTTGTAAAGGAAATGCTTCATCACTGGGAGACGTCCAAGGCAGGAAAAGGAGATCCACATGTACTACCCAAAACGCTGGGAGAATTATACAACAGTTACTTTGAACGACTGTATAATCGGCCGGACCAGTTCCAACCTCTTCGACGAGTCCTGGAATTACTGGTGGCAACATTTCATCCCATGTCGCTGAAGGAAATTTACGACGTCCTGAGAATGAGGGAGGTACATCTGGATGAAGACTATGATTTTAGAGATAGAATAAAAGAATTGGGTCATTTTCTGAGATATGGAGAGAATGACACGGTGACATTGTATCATATGTCGTTAACGGAATGGCTTACAAGCGAAAGAAATAGAAATAGTCCATTTTACGTTAGCAAAAAGAGAGGGCACGAAGTGTTTTGCGAATTCTACTTCCGCTTAATTGCTGGTGGAGACAAGACTGCACTGATAAAGTACATTCTTACCTTGGCACAGCACATTGCGTACGGTGGCTGGAAGGAAGCCTATGTTAACGAATTTCTCAAATTTCCTTCTCAGGTTGTCAATTCTTCAGACTCCGAAAGTAACAGGACTTTGTTACACCTTGCAGCTACAATAAATAGCACAGCTGTTTTGGAGCTGTTATTACGTCATTTTAGCTGTATTGATTGCGTCGATAATCGTGGAATAACACCAGCATTTCTGGCAGCAGAGCATGGTCTTGTACACAATCTGGCGTTAATGGTGAAAAGAGGAGCCAGAGTGAACCGTAAGACAAAGTCACTAGTATCCATTTACGAAGTGCAAGATACCATAGAAGACACCGTATCAGCTCAACTTGTGAAAAACGATCCTATATCCTTTCCAGTTCTTCAATCGAAATCAAAACTTTTGTCGTCCACAATGCTACACGCAGCAGCTCATGGAGGACATTTGGAAGTAGTTTCCTTTCTTCTTGACAACGGGGCTTTCATTTCGACAGTTGATGGTGTTCATCTGACGGCGCTTCAGATAGCCGCTGAGCACGGACATTTGGGGGTTGTCAAAGCGTTACACGAAGCAGGTGCAGTTCCAGATCAAACAGCTCTTCATCATGCAGCAGCAAACAACAGGTTGGAAGTTGTAAGGTACCTTTTGCAAATGGGTGTGCAAGATCAATGCATGAGATGCGATGGCTCTTTCTACTGGCTGCAAGCAAAACACCGTTTGCAAAGCCGAACCAAAGTGAAAACAATAGTATTTCATGTAAATAAAAGTTGTCTCAGTGATGAAACGGAACTCAGATATCTAAAGGACGGCTGCCTTGAACGAGAGGTAAACACCAGTGTCAAGTTTGGGGAGCTTTTTGACGACAAACATTTAATTTTTTGCGAAACTGCGCTACATACAGCTGTCTCGACAGGCCAAATAGCGGTAATCAAGGAACTACTCTCTAAGGGCACAGGAGCATTGGCTTGTACGGATTATACAGGAAGGACTCCCTTGCATGAAGCTGTTCGTAAAAATAACAGTGAAATAGTAAAGTTACTGCTCATGAAAGACCACACAATGATACATAAAACATGCAATCACTGGCAAAGTGTGGGAGAAGACAGTGAGAAGGTATCATTGACATTGAATCATGACGAAGCTATGGAATACCACGGAGATATCTGTCATTGTGGATACACCCCACTTCATCTAGCTGCTCGGTATGGGTACTGGAAAATCGGAATTGATCTTTTACTTAGAGGGGCAGATAAGGAAGCTCGAGACTGCTTCGGAGCGACACCTCTTCATCTGGCAGCTTGTCATAATCAAAGACACTTTCTAATGCTCCTCATGCTTGAAGATGTCGGTGCTAATATCAACAGTAGAAGTTCCAACGGATCAACACCACTCCACAGCGCTGCAGTATGTGCTGCCGTTGAGGTCATCCACCTACTTCTGTACTATGGAGCAAACATTACGGCAGCTGATAAAAACGGCCTCTCGCCACTGCATTATGCAATTCTTTACGTGCAACCAAGCCAGCTTGATCGGGAAATAATCTGGAATGAGTCTAGTACCGGAGGTGCCCTTCATGTATTAAAGATTGACCGGAGAGGCCGTCTAGCTCGTTTTTATGAAGACGACGACCTTCTTAAAAACACAGAACATTATAGATGGTTAGACACATTTATCGATTTGATCTTGCATGGTTCCGACGTAGATGCGGTTGACAAAGATGGTCAATCATCATTGCATCTGGCAGCTAAAAATGGTTTGGCTGATGCCGTCAATGTTCTCCTGCAAAGGAAAGCAAAATTTGAAATACGTGATAAACTTGGTAAAACACCACTGGAAATAGCGGTGGAAAATTCCACTGTAGAATCTAAACCTATTAAGTTTATTCATGGCGAGAGTTTTGATCAGCTAAAATGGCAGTTACGTGATCATGAGATGGTCGTCCACCTTCTTCTCTCATCTGGTGCTTCCTTCAAAAAATGCAGCCGTAATGGCACAAGCTTGTTACAACATGCTTTTGCAAACAACCAACCATACATTGCTCAACTTTTAGTGCTGAAAGGAGCCAGTACCAATTGCAAGGATAATCAAGGAAGGACACCGCTCATAGCCTCTCTCCATAATGGTGGCGACTGGGATAGCTATCCCTTGAAACACTTGAATAAGTCGGTTAGAATAACATGTGGCAAGCCATTTAAGTTATCTGAGCTTCATTTGCTCTGCTATTTGCCGCCGAAGGTAGAAGATGATAACTTCTTCCAACGCGCTATCTGTGACCATAAAACGTGCTCATCGAAGAAGAGTCCTTTTATTGAGGCTATTGAGAGCCATAGACTAAAGTACAAAGTCATCGACTCTTGCCTGGATGCCGAAGGATTTACACCTCTTCACAGGGCTGCACAAGGGGCCAATATAGTGGCTGTTCGTACCCTCATTAAATACGGTGCAAATCTTTCCTTAGTGACTCCACGTGGATATGATGCACTGACGCTGGCTGCTCTCCATTCTGGAGGTAATATATGGCCAACCCTTGTCGGAAATGAGACAATGTTAGAAAAGGACATGGCCTCTACAGTAGCGATTGAGCTTCTTCACCATGCGATGAAAACTCGCGGTTTCCAGGTTGTTTGTGACTACAATAAACCCGAGCTGACTCTCTATCATTTAGCAGCGTCTCGTGGGCTAGTAAAGTTTATACAAGTGATCCTTAAAGAAAAGGGACAGCACCGAATTGACGTGAATTGTTCTAACAGTGATGGGATTACCCCCCTTTACTTGGCGAAAGTATTCAGCTTTCAAGTCAAAAAAGGAGTTGTTAATCCATGGAAAGAAGTTGTAAGGATAATCGAAAGTCATGGAGGCAGAATGGCATTTCCAAGTAGAGATTCTGAACTTATCACTATCTATAACAGGTTGCACGGTTGGATTCCTAAAATCATTGATGTCAAACTAAGGCCTGACGTCCGCAGTTTTGTTGTTGGACTTCCATCTATATTTGAGTACTGGAAGAACAATTCAGTTTATTGTAGCCGACACAGCTTTGAAGAGAAAGATTTCCAGATTGGTTCTCCTGTGTCGGTGGGGATCATCCAGAAAGAGCTTCTGCGTCAGCTAAAATTAGTAAACCGAAGACTTTGTTTTTCTCCAATCGTGTCCTGGGCCTTGAATGACATTGACTTGTGTCTGTCTAAAGCAAAAAGTGTACATTTGTTCTTGAAAACTATAGGCCTCTTAAGTAAATCTGAGGTCTTAGCGAGCAGTAGATTCAGGAATCTGTCTTATTACTCTTACCAAGCCATTATATCCATTCTACCAGTCAAATTGTATTATTTCATGAGGATGTGGCACGCAGAGGTCTTTGAGAAATTTGCTTGTACTAAGGTAGTGTCTGGTACGTATCGACCATATTTCGTGGATGATAGACAACTGAGGCGACTCATAGCACGGTATGAAAAAAGTATTCCAATGTGGTATTTAGGTCAGATTTGTTCATCATTTGAGATTGCTTTTTCCTTTCATCTCTTGTATTATTTAAGGAACAATACCAACGTGGAGTTTGCCAAGTTATACCACAATTATCCATCCTTCATAAGAGGGCGAATGGGATGGGCAGTTAATCAATTAGGCACCCAAACAGGTTCATGGCCATTCGAATTTCTTGTTAAAATTTCCTTAGGGCTTTACCAAAAGTATGATTATTTAAACGTTCTTAACGTTGGCTTAGATCCAAAAACTCGTGTTCCGCTTCTTTCTGACAAGATGGGGCAGATACCTCAGCAAGCAAGAGAAAGGTACAATGCATAAATGTACAAAAAGAGATAACTGTCATGATTGCTTTCAAATGTATGTCTTTAGGTTAATGATATATATAGCTTTTAAATCTATGAATGCCTGGGGTATTAAGTACCTAGCACCAACCGTAAAAAGCTGTAAAAGTTTAATTTTTTATCGTTAGATTGTAATTAGTGCATTTAATACATGGACTATCATAACAGAAACATTGAGGTACATATATACATGCATGCAAGTTAACTTCCAAATACACGACTACCACATCGACCCAAAAGCCTCCTATAAAGACAGAAATGGGCATATTTAGACTTAAAAACAATCCAGTCCAATTTTGACTGATTCAAGTTTTCTCCAACTCAAACTACATTTTTAAATCGCACTTGTAAACGAGCAGCAATTTATCTCTGCGATATCGCAGGGATTTCGAACAAAAATTGGATGTGTAGTTTGGGCTTTAGACGTATTGAGGCCCTTAACTACGCGGCGAAAAACTTCAGAACTGTGATTTAATTAAAACAAGTTGAAATTTGACTGGAGGCAGTTCTAAATAAGCCGTTATCACTAAAATGACCGAAGAAGAGATCAAATTCAGCAGCTCAATAAAAGGAAATTTAGAATATGAAACTGTGTCAGAAAACACAAAAGACTTTGTAAACTTTGCTAAATCGTTTCCAAATTAATCCTTAAAAAAAACAAGAAACAAAACAGAAAGGGTGAAAAGGCCAAAATGAAAATAATCGAAAAGTGTTTAACGAGAAAATGTATGAATTTTGGGAGACAACAAGCATCCATGTCCAATACAACCAATCGGAGTCGGATCGTCTATATCATAGACGATCCGAGTCGGGCCGAGTTGACCCCTCTTGGCTAATACAAGTCGTGTCACTGGAAGTCAGGTCGCACGAAAGACAAAGTAACCAGAGGCCACATTGGCCTTTACTCGGCCTTCCAAGAGGCAATCGGAAATTGCAATTTGATACATCACTGATTTATCTACACGGTTGTAATAACGATATATGAATTCCTTACCATATTTTATTTTCACTATGGCATAACACAAGGATTAACTTCGCTCCATGTGGTAAAAATAGACAGTTAGTACAACATTTAAGCTTATCTGTTTTTTATTAAATCCAAAGAACAAACAAAATTTGTAGATAGTCATCGTAAATTCAATATATATAATACTTAAAATCGAGTTTAATTTTCAACATAAATTGGACCTGAAACCTATAATATCTGCAATATCTTTAACATCTACATTGTCCAAAGTCACGGAGGGGTATGTCATCGACAGAGCTCTCAAACCCTTGATGCTCGAGTGTATGGATCCTAACCAGTTTGGTTTTATTCCTGATTCAAGCACTACATTTGCACTCATCTCCATGCTGCATCACTGGTCTGAAGCCACTGACGGGACTGGCGCCCATGTTAGAGTAGCACTCCTGGACTACAAGAAAGCCTTTGATCTTGTAGACCACAATTTACTGATCGGCAAGCTCTATAGCCTAGGAGTAAAACCCACTGCTGTCAACCGGATGGCGGACTTTTTACGAAGCAGATATCAACGTGTAAAGCTGAAATCTGATTGCTTTTCGGATTTCAAATCAGTCCCGGCTGGAATTCCACAGGGAACCCGGATTGGCCCATGGCTCTTTTTAGTTATGATCAACGACCTCACAACGAGCAATGCCCTCTCTTCCATGTGGAAATTCGCTGACGACACCACGGTCTCAGAAATTTTCCCCAAGGTTGGTGCTTCAGTGCTCCAAGATACATTACATGATGTCCTTCGATGGTCTAACGACAATAGATTCAAACTAAACTCAATTAAGTGTAAGGAACTCAAAATAGATTTTCGAAGGAAAAATAACTTGGACACTGTTTCTCTTGAGGCTAATGGTAACGCTTTTGAAATTGTGAAATCAGCTAAGATATTAGGTGTCACTGTAAGGAATGATCTTAAATGGATCGATCATGTAGATGATATTACTAGGAAGGCGTCCCGACTAATTTACTTGCTTAAGCATGCAACTTAAGCGCGCTGGCATAGACCGTAAGTCTCTAATTCCATTTTATTGTGCGTGCATACGTTCCGTTCTGGAATATGCATGTCAGGCCTTCCATACTAATTTGCCAGCCTATTTGTCCGACCAAATAGAGAGAGTTCAGAAAAGAGTCTTAAGGATCCTATTCCCAGAGGTTTCGTATAACAAGGCCCTGGAAGATGCGGGTTTAAAAACACTCTTCCATAGACGTGAGGAATTATGTAGCAATCTGTTTAAACAAATAGTAGAGAGTGACCAGCATAAACTAGCTTGCCTGCTGCCTGCGCACAATGACAGTGAGAGAGATAATTTTAGGACTAGGCGTATGTTTTCAATCCCGAATGTGAAAACAAAGAGGTTTAGAAATACTCTCATCATGCACTTTGCAATTAAACAACAATTGTAAATAGAAAATTAATACTAGTGTAGTTAGGAATTTTATAGTTGAATTTTTAAACATGCTGTACATAACACAAGTAATTCAGCTTATAGCTGCAAGTTGTGGTTTTTTAATGGACGATTTACTTACTTAATTTTCAGTAAGGCCATCCCCTTTTTTTTCTCCGTTTAGCGTCGTCCGACCGACCCAAATTTTTGGCATTTTCCAAAAGAAAAAAAAAGGTAACGACGTAATCCATTTTTATGTCACATAGGAGTTTCGTTAATTGATCCTTTTTCCCACGCTGTCTTAATTTTGCAACAACATCCACCAACTTTTCCGCCATATTGATTTTGGGTTCACGTCTTGTTGTTTTCTTGGCTCCACAGCTATGATGCTGGGGTACCAGGCCTCCGATTCCGCTTATGATTTTTTTTTTTCAATCTGACCGACCGACCCAATATCAGGAAACGCATTCGACGCTAAACGAAAAAAAAAAGGGGGATGGCCTAAAAGAAAAAAACATGGGGATGGCCTAAAAGAAAAAAAAACATGGGGATGGCCTAAAAGAAAGAAAAAAGGGGGATGGCCTAAAAGATATTCAGGCTTTGCTTGAATTCGAGAACACTTCCATTATACTGCTTGTTTACGTTCGGTTTGTTAAATTCCGTGCATTGAGAGACACTTAAAAACAGGCAAATTTCGCTAAAGTTACTTCGAATACAGCGAATCGGTCAATTAAAGATAAACACGATAAAAATTCACATTCAAACCTGTAATTTTTTTGCAAGGTGGATTCCCAGAAGCGTTCAAACACTTTCGAGAAAGTCTATAATCTTGAGATGATTTTTTTGCTAGTGAGCTAGTGATCCGCGAAGACACGTTTGTCCACCTTGCCAACCTCGAGAACGGCACACTGCTATCTTTATGCCAATCTCGTACCCAGAGTCATCGGGCTTATTGGTCAGCGGGGTTAGCGCCCGGAGAGACTCTGGGATAATGAACTCCATTTTCCCAGAAAACGTGGGTTCTGGTCGTATTGCGCTTGCTGTAAGAGCGAGATAAGATGAAACTTCTGACGCTTTCGGTAAGTGTGTTTTTAGTGTTCCAGCGTGAATTCCATCGTGCAATCAATACGATCGACATTTTTTTGTTGAAACGAGACCAATGTCCTCTTCTACTACAAATTGTGCCTCCACTACTCAATCGGACACTCAAGCTAGATGATATATGGGCGCGTTGGCCAGCCAAGCCACCGTGCAGTTTATTGCACCGCGCAGTGCATTGGATTTGTTACAAATATTAATACATCAATTTTAAAATAAAGAGAAAAGAAATGCACCAGTGCAGGACACGAAAACCCCTTAAAAAAAACCAGTAGGTGGAGAAAAGCGGGCAACGTGTACCCCCTACCAAGGCAGTGGTGCGACCCTCGGGGTTCTAGGGTATTCTACTTGAAAGACACTAATTACAAAGTAAATGAACGCTATCATATACCGCCTAACGAAGGCATTAAACACTAAATCAGCTCGATAGGACAAAAAACGAAACAGGACTTGTGCACGGGGCGAAGGCTGACCGTAGAATGCCTCACTCGCTAAACGATCGCCAAATACAAACCACAATCAGGTGGCACTCCAAGCGCCTGCCGCTCACAACCAGGCCTCTGCTACGTGACGGCAAAATATCAATTTATGCTAATCAGGATTATCACAAATTACATTTTTATGTTTCCGTAATTCTGAATGGTTCCGACAAGACCTTCTTCCACGGATTTCTCCACAAAGTGACCGTTGAAATGTTTTCTCACGGTACTTTCGCAACAGCAACAGCAATCAGTTTCTAGCAGCGTGGGAAAATTCTCGTGCGGTATTAGAATTCAAACCCCGTCGTTTTATTACTGGGTTGCCAGTATGGCATTAACCATTAACCATTAACCCATTCCATTACGCTATTAAATGAAGCACAATTTCAAAAGATCATGGCTGTGATAGTCAGTAAACATGAACCGGAAGTTTGCATGCAGTGGCAAGAAATCCGTTCAAAAATGCGGCGATCTTGTTAGTGAATTCATTTTTGTTTTCAGCTATGTTTGGAAGGACAATAAAGCTTAGAAACCGAGCTTTCTATCCCCGTTTAGACCTGGGGAGAATAGCGAATACTGTCCTTTCAGTTGGGCGATTGTGATCTTTGTGTTGAATTTGCACATTTATTGCCAAACTTTATAACACTTGGAAGAAAAAGAAAACTAACAAAAACAAAAACCCGGTATCTTGCCATCATTTGACACAGATGCCTCACTGTTTCGCGAGTAAACACGCCGCGGTAACTTGATCACGGCGCCCGCTGAATTCGATGTCACTTTCGATTTTGCGATTTACGTGTGCAGCCAAAGGTACAATAAAATTGAATAGAGGGTTGTGATCAGCTGCAACGAATGATCCCAAAAATCTCGTAAAATGGTTTTCTCTGATGGTAACTTTTCATATTCGCGGTTCAAAATTAATGTTGTTTTCATGTCGTAAATTTTGTTGCTGATGTGAAAATATTTTATTCTTGATCGACCGTCCTCATCACTTCTTTCTGCTCTTCCTAAAAACTGTGTATCAATATTTATTTACTTTTGCACCAAAATTTTTTTGCATAAGGCAAGCTAACAAAATCTGTACCTCGCTTAGTTCGCATTTTTGAGCGTTAAAATAGAATTTTCGGTCCTATGCTTCTGTTACAAATTGGTATATTTTTTAGGTCACCCATCCAGATAATAACTTCGCCGGACCGGGGTTGACTTCAGTGAAAGTTTGTTTTACAAAGCTATCAGATGCTCGGAGTGTACGCTTAAACTTGTGATGAAAAGAAGTTGTGAGGGAACTTGAAAATGTTCAACAATACATGTCAGCCCAGAAGCCAGTGTTCCTCGATTCCCTTTTATTTCTTCAATCTTTCTGGGTTTAGTACTTTGCTAGTAACCACATGTCTTCTCAGGGAGCTATTTACCTATGACTTCTACCATGGCACTACAATGCTATACGATACCAAAACAATATCGTGTACTATTAGAGCTACATATTACGCAAAGACAACTTGAATCTTCTGGAAGACAAAACGCAGCTCAGTTGATAATATGGAATAAAGCGCTGTGTTACTGCACCACCAAACGTACGCAATGCGTGCCTATTTTTTTCTAAAGATAACAGGAATTGTTTCTTTCTGACAAATGATTAATAGGCTGGTAGCCAGGTTTTTAACTTCAGAAAAAGATCTGTTTCGTCGTATCAACGTGTAAGCCAAAGGGCCTCTGCTGGCACGACTTCTGGGTGACCCCTTAAATGGTCTTAATGACCCCCGACTTGAAAAAATTGACTAGAACGTTGAAGTTTAATACCACCCAACTCAGTCCCTTCTGTTTTTGAGTAACACATACCACAGGCAACCCAGTGTACGCTCATCGAGCGTCTAGTTATTTTTGTGATTTATGTATTTCTGAGGTAGAAAAAAACAAACAGCACTGAAACTAGCTTTAGATTTTGAATCTCCCTCCAAATTCTGGGGTTTCAGAATTACTTACCGACTTCCTGTCGGACGTCCTTTGCCATGCAAGCGACAAATAAAAAAAATAGGTCCGCAATGCGTACTTGGGGTCTTATGCTTAGTTTAACCCCATTGGGCCCCTTATAGACTTTGGTACTGCGGTGTCACTTTTACCATGGGTGATTGGTTGAAAATTTGCTATGACAGTGCAGCACTGAATTGGGTTCCTTAAGTATGCTTCAAATGTCAGGACCTGTTCAGAATTTTACAGCGATAACTCGCCGCTAATATTTCTCTTAGTGCCATTTGCACAGTTTAGACAACTTTTGCTGCACACTACATCATCTCTATCAGCTATTTACTAGTAACAGAAGAACTAGAATGGCTGAGAAACAAGTACAGCACTGTCATACATTCATATGACCCTATAAATGAACAAGAGAATGTTGAAATACAACTACAATTCCAAGATGAATCATCAGTAGATGAGGTGTTCAATGAGCAAGTACCCTAAAAGCTTGCTGCAAGTTCCCAAACTACTGAAAATCATGGTCCAACAGCAATGAGAATGTATAATCAGCCAACAGAAATATCTGATGATCAATTACGTCAATGCAATGCAAAGCTTACAACACTACTTTCCTCCATATTCATCGACGACTAAAAGAGATATTTGATATTAACAACTCACAGCTTTTGCTGGTATCAGTATTACTGCTCTTGGTGATTTATGCCAGCTACCTCCAATTTAAAGAAAATTAGGCAAATAATGCCTCTAATGTTTGTCACACAGTGGCTGTTGGTCAATGATATCATATATTGTAGGACCTGGAGTTTCTTCCACATCATTTGCTTGCCTTATAAGCAATGGGATGAAAACATTATAGCACATCATTAGTGTACACCAAAACATCACCTTATTCCCCGACTTGTAATGTCCAACAACTTCCTTTAATGTTGGCAAGTAAAACACATTTAAGTATCATATTCCAAGGGCGCGATCCATTCAACCAAAATTTCCGACCGGTCCGACCGGGAAAAGAGGACCACCTCAAAAGGTGGACCAGTTTTTTCGAAACTTTTCCGGTTGGACCGAACCGATCCATTGAGTTTTGGACCGAAATTTCAGGAAATTTTGGTTGAATGGATCGCGCCCCAAAATCGCCCTCGCACAAGTGAAAAAGCATCCTTGGCTTTGACAAAGTTGTTGTGACAGCTGATCCTTGACCGGTATTGTTCGATTGTTGTTCCCATTGGCTGGTGGCTAGTAGCAGACAACAGTAAGAGTACGAAAATTATACTATTCTTTGAGAGCGCAAGACTCTTATTCAATGCAAGTATGTTTAAGAGTACAATAACTCTTTCAGTATGAGGTGTAACCCGCACCGATAGTTCAAGCCGATAAATACTGGCTTGCGAGAGCTTGTGAGATACTCGTGCCGCGTCTTAGCTTCAGTGCAATCCGCACTAAACACAAGCCGAGTGTAGATATGTTGGCTTGCATGACTAAACGGCAACTCCCGTATCGATATCGCTGAGGAAAGTCCACTCAGCGACACCTGAATGAAAAAACAAAGAACAATCAAGGCAGGAAAGTTTAATTAATTTTCGAAATGAAAGAAAGAAAACCAATCATAAACAGCACGACAGAGCAATTTTAAAACAGAAATAACTTATCTTGAACAATTACAATTAATTTGCGACGGAAAGCTCTTTAAGATTTTCCCAAAACAGGGAAAACGACTGCAGATTTAATGTACAACGGCGACTAAAAGCCAGAAGCAATGGCCGACACTTGAAATTGCTAGTACCCAGTCTACATGCCAGACTATTTATACTCTCGGAAATCTGTCACATGACATCTCGTCCTGACAATTAAGATCTGCCTCTGACTTAGGGGCCCGGTCTGTATGCATAAAAATGCATAAGACCCCAAAAATAGTTCAAGTCGACAGTCGTTCAAGTCCATCATTCCAGAGTCTCTTCGGGCTCTCACCCGCTGACCAAAAGGCCCGAGGAGTCTGGGTACGAGATTGTAACCTGAAGCCTGAACAATCCAGGACTTCAACGGGGTTTGAACCCATGACCTCTGCGATGCCGGTGCAATGCTCTACCCACTTAGCTACGAATGCTTACAGTTGAGAGCAGGTCAGTTTGTTAGGGCCATGTGTTACCGTGAAAGGAATGATAGTCAAAGTCGGGCTATTGACGTAAAAGAGAAATGATCCTCGCGTTTTCCTGGAGAAATTTCTATCGCGTGAATTTGTTTTATATTGGGCCACTTCACCTTGCAGCAAACCACCTTAAGTTTTTAAAATGCCATGGTTAAGATGTGCTCATAACTTGGGTACACGATAACCATGTTGCTCTTTACATTAAAATAACCGTGTAATTTGGACGAGGATTAAAGAGCTTCTTCCCATTTCGTGGATTTGTTTTATATTAGCCCATTTCTCCGTGGCAGGTCCGTGTAGGAAACCGTCTTATGTTTGTAGAATGCTATGGTTAACATGTGCCCTTAATTTGGGTACACAATAACCATGTTGCATTATTAACGATTTTTATTCAAAAGAATAGGGATACTCTTGTAACCGTCTTAGGTTTGCTGCATGCCATGGTTTACATATGCCCATACTGAGTTTGGGTTACCATTTTTCTCGTTTGTTTGTAGTGATCTTCGGCTTGTCAGTTTTTTCACCTCTAAAAGTTATGGGATTACGTTGATGAAACAGGAGCCGATGAGTAGGGGCCTCCCTATGCTCTGTACCCTTGAGTTAACCTTGGCGCCTATCTTTCTATTTTTAGAACTAACCCTTCAGCAGGAGATTCACGTTTTCATCAATTTACTCAATTTGCATTCATTTTTTTTTTGTTATTTTTGTTTTCATTTGACAAAACTGTATTCTGATTGACCATGCTAAATAGTGCGTGCAGAGCCGAAGAACTCGGGCTTTCTAAAACAGAAAGATACGCGAAAAAGTTTACTCCAAGAGCTTGTATGGGAGAGGCAAGCTCCTACTCATGGGCTCCTTCTAACTATGTTATTTGTTATTTGATCCGTGATCCTTCAAGACCTTTGATGGCGCAAAGATTAACAAGGCGCTACAGTGTACAAAATTAATTGGAGTTTTAATCAATACTAACTTAAGTTGGAACCACATAAAGAACAAATCGTTTTTCTCGTTTACATTAAGCGTGCGTTTCGTTTTACAAACTTGTAGCCCATTCTCATTCCCAGAGTCCGCTTTTCTTTTGGTCAGCGCCAAGAAAACCAACTCTGGCCACCGCCAAAGCAGAAGTCTGCGACTCATGGACTTTCGGCTGTTCTGCGCATTCTCAGAAATGTGAAAAAATAACGGTCGTCAACGGTTACAACATTATACCACTACCTCGACTGCGCGTATTTTTTGGCTGTGGCCAGAGTCCGTGTTCTTGTAGCCTGTGTACAGCCACCCACTCTCCGCAAAAAAAATTGGAGAGGAGCGTCTGTGATTTACCGTCAGTAATCGTGTTCCGGAATAATTTTGCATACATTATTAAGTGATCTACGCTGACCAAAATTTGCGTGGTTCATATTTCTTTCGAGCTAAATTCTCAAAATGGTGGTAAATGATGTAGATTTTAAACGTGCATTGAAGAGCGTCGCACTCGTAAGGGATAGCGGGAGACGTTTTCGAGTGGACAATGCTTTGAATAGTGTTACATTGGTCAGGAGCGCTTTCATTTCTTAAGCGCTGACAACAATTCCTACAAATGCACGTAGAATCGATTTCCACTTTACACTCCATAGATAACAATTCCGCTCGTACTTTAAAAGAAAAACCTCTTTGACCATCAAAAAGATTTTTATTCGTATTTTTTACCGTGCGCAAAGTACATACGAACTCATCGTAAAATTTAAGATTAAACGAGACTTACCTGTAAGTTGAAGTTTGATGTGAATTCTACCGATTCCTAGTCTACGTCACAAGGAATCACGTGAGATTTCAAAGCCCTGTGGTCATGAATTTAAGACAACAAAAGGTAGGTTTGGCAGACTGTATTTGCCTCTAACAAAACCGAGCCAAAGTTACATGGAGTATTGATTGGTTTCTGGTAAAACTTAGCAAAGGTTCCGCAGTTAGACCATCCGGCAGATTTCAGAATAACTTCTAGCGGCATTCCCGCCCTGGCAGCAGCACTGGTGGATGCTTCCCTAGTGCTGTGGGCCCCAAATTTGGTGGTATCTATGCCCGCAGCTTTCAAGACATTTTTGATCCAACGTGAAATTGTGTCCTTACTAACAGGTTTAAATGGTTTCTGAAAACTCAACAGTAACTGATTTCTGTTAGTGTCACCCCTATGAACACTAGTCTTATCAACATATACTTTCAAATGACGAATAATACATAAATTAGGCTCCTGGTCAAAAGCTTCCAGTTCAATAGGCTTGTGCTGTTTCCCTGGTCGGGAGTGCTTCTGGAGCCTGGTCAGATAAAAAATACATTTCTTTTCTGACATGTCCATATGTTTAACATCTAGGCAGTGAATGGTTTGTGTTCGCTGACCAGTTAACAGAGCTAGTAACATAACAACTTTAAATGTAAGTTTCTTAAGTGAAATGTCCTCAACAGGAGGGTAGGAACGAAGATGAGTTAATACTTGACTGACATCCCAGATGGTTTCATAACGTGGTAATGAGGGCTTCTGTTCAAAAACACCCTTTAGAAATCGCTTTACTAATGGGTGTGTACCAAAGGTAGCAGAGTCACTAATGACAAGTATTGTTGAAATAGCTGATCTTGCTGTATTAACTCCACTATAGCCAACACCTGACTTGACTAGGTCTGCAAGAAAGTTTATTGCTTGAGCTACAGTAGCTGAAACTGGACTGATCCCTTTTGAGCTGCAGTAATTTCCCCACTTCGAAAGATACGTTCGGTACTGCTTTTTTGTCCCGTTTCTCCAGGCACACAGGATGATATCTGAAGCTGCTTGTGAAAGGCCGCTTGAATGCAACTGTTCCCGGATAAGTGGCAGATGAGAAGGTCCAGTTTCTTGTGTAATGGATGTACTTTCTGTGGGTGGCTGGGTAACAAAAGTAGTCTGGCATTGTGCTGCAGAAGGACTGGGCAGCTCATCAGCATTCTCATAGCCATTAAGTACCACACCTGAGTTGGCCATCTGGGGATCGCCACTATCCCCGTGGCTTTGTCCTGTCTCAGTTTTTGAAGAACCTTTGGAATCACACTGAAGGGGGGAAAATAATAACCATTTAGTTCATTCCACTGAGCTGAAAAAGCATCTACTAAGTATGCTCCAGGGTCAGGTCGGAAGGAAATATATCTTGGGAATTGATTGAGTCTCGACGCAAACATGTCAACATCTGGGCGAGCTTGCAGCTTATCAAGGGCTTTATTTAAGAGAGTGGGGTTCAGCATCCACTCAGTATTGGTGTTTATTTCCCTTGACTGTCTATCAGCTGCTACATTACTTTTCCCTGGTATGTGTTCTGCAGATATCCAGATGTTTCTAGCCATGCACCAGCACCAGATATCTAAAGCCACTTTGTTGCATTGTACAGAGTGATTAGTGCCCATGTTATTTATCGCTGCCACTGCTGTTGTATTATCAATTTTCAGTCTGACATGTTTATTATTTAGTTTTGTCACAAAAGCTTGGAGTGAAAAGAAGGCAGCCATTAATTCTAGGTAGTTGATATGCTATTCAGCTTCTTGGGGTGTCCAGTGGCCCCCACAAGTCAGATCTTTGAAAACACCTCCCCATCCAATTTTTGATGCATCAGTGCTAATTGTTAGTGATGGGGGGTCATGATTTATAACGTTGAATGAATTTTCAATATTTTCGATCCACCATTGTAGTTCTGTTTTGGCATCTGTGGAGAGTTACATAAAGGCCTCATAGTTGCCATTATTGTCTTTGATAGCATGAGATTTCTCTTGTACTAGTTTTCTGTAATACAATGGCCCATACATAACAGCAGGGAAACTTGAGACCAGTAGTCCTATGACACTTGCAACCTCTCGTATAATGTATTTTGACCTCTCCTGCAGTGCTGTGCATGCATTTTTAATTTTTTGTTTTTTCTCCATGGTCAGTCTGACAGTCATTGTGATGGAATTTAGCATAACTCCCAGAAAATTAACTTCTTGGGATGGTATCAGACATGATTTTTCAGGGTGAGGACAAAATCCCAGGTCAACAAACAGTTTTAATGTTTCAAGCACAGTAGTTAGACTGTGATTTGACCGGTGGTTTGAGTTTGCCCCATAGTTCGTGGTTCACGAGGGGCACTTTCAATTTTTCGCAGTTGCCGGGTCGCACATACAGCTCTAGCTTTTCTTTAAGCTTTGCTTCCTTGAGCTTACCAGCAAATCTCTTATTAATAAGATTCGCTAGATGTTCATTTATGTTTGGGCCCAATCTCTTTCAGGAGCTTGTCACTCGAGTCGCCATCTTGTTCGTCGTCTCCAAGGATGGCGTGAACTGCATCGCAGTCAGAGTCGTCCGATGCGTCATCTGAATCAGACAAAGCTTTTCTAGCTTTCTTTTTCGAGGGTCCCGGTTGGGAGTTTGAGTCACTTTTTGACTCTGCCTTGGACTTTTTCGGTACTTTCCGCTTTAGTGAAGCATCGGTGATGCGTGTTGACGTTCCCGCCAAAAGATCAACTTTCTTTTGCAGTCCTTGAATAGCTTCCCCCAGTTTATTGGGAGCGATAGCATGAGCACCGGTGGTGTCATGATCATTTTCGTCTTCGGCTAGCACTGCAGCTTCGTCTTCTTCAGCGCTAAAGGAAAGTTTGTCCATCTCATTCATATTGGCATCCGCCATAACCGAAAGCTTACCGCACACTGACCTGGCTTGCTCGCGCAATCTCACGTGATTCCTTGTTATACGTCGTAGACTAGGATGGGGTAGAATCTCTCACGTTGGTTCTCACGTTGTTGATGTGGAAAAATAAAAATAAAGGCCAATCAAAACTCGTTGTTTCAATAATGTAATGATCGATGAGTAATAACCAATCAAATCATTAATATGGCGTACCGTTTCAGACAAAAATTCTTGTTGTAGAATATCTAATACATCTAGCAAATACATTCAACTTATCTTGGAATATACAACTTATGGAAAAAGATGTATCACTTATTGAGAAAAAGATACTACTTACTACAAAAATATCAAACTTGTAGCGCAAATAAACACCTCTGTGTAAAAAGTAGGCCTAAAAACGTTTGTTTAGGCCTAATTAGGCCTAAGGTTAGCTTTTATGAATGTTTAGGATAGTTTTTACTCTCTGTATTGTACTGTGATTCCGGATTCCGGATTCGTGGTTTTAGGGTTGCCCTTGACGAAGTCCCACGTGGACAGTTCAGAGAGACTCCCTATAGCAAGAACTTTGCTGCTAATGCGGTGGAGTTTTCTGATGAATTGCAAGAAGAATAAATTAGATGTAAGTGCATTGAACTCTTTGAACGGAGATTAAGATGCTGCTCAGAGCCAAAGTTGTATTTTGTCAGAGCCACTGGCAATAAAATAGTCAAACTGAACTCTGGTCCTTTCACCGGAAAGGTGGTGAAACACGCGTCAAGGTTCGTTGTATATCAGAGCCACTACGGTAGCGCATGATAAGAGCTTGAAACGTTGGTATGGCAGCGATTGTCAAGGTGATGAAGAAGGTGATGATCCATTGGAAAGTGAGGATGATGAGAGTTTAATGGTTTCTCCCTTTGCTTTGAAATCAAATTATAAATCAGAGGTTACTGAGCCGCCAAAGAAGAAAGTATATGAAACGACTGTAAGTGATGATGAGAATAAAGCAAGTACAAGCCCTTCCTGTAGTGGCTGCCTCTCACAATCCAGCTGCAGTACGCAGAGCAAACCTGTGAGGGAATCACAACTTATGGTGGGATACAACACGTATGTTAACATGTTTCCAGATGAAATCAATGTAGATGATGAGAATTGTGATGATGATGTTGATTTACATGCTGCCATTCAAGCAAGCCTGGAGGATCAAAGAGAGACAGGTTCCTGTTCCATGAATAAGGCAAAAGCATCTGATGTCCTCAGAAAGTTTGTGGATGATAACTTGGACAATCAAAGACATGTCAACATTGTAATAAGCAGAAAGAATGTTCTGTCAAGTGCTCTTAGAGCCTTAGAAAGAGGCAAATTTTCGTTTGTTTGCCCAGTCCACGTTATATTCTCAGGTGAAGATGGAGTAGACCCTGGTGGGCCAAGGAGAGAATTTTTTCATCTTCTTTTGATGTCACTTAAGAATTTTCTATGGTACATGGTTTTCCCATGACCTAGAGCTGCTCCATGGAAACAAATATGAGTTAGCTGGAAAGTTGGTGGCATGGAGTGTTCTCCAGGGTGGGCCTGGGCCCAAATGTCTTTCCCTAGAAGCATTTTCCATCATCAAAGATCTTCCATTCAACACAAGTCAGGCAATCGAGGCTGTCTGTGATGAAGAAATCAAGGAGGTCCTTAAAGGGTTACAGGGATGTGTTAGTGAAGGAGAATTCAATGCCCTAAAAGAGTCAGGTGGTGATTTAATTGCAAATCATGGCTACTCAAGGGTATTCACAGCTGATTTTAGCAAGAAAAGTGAGATCCAGCATTGCCTCCTTTAAGGCCTGGTTTTTACTAGCGACGCAAGTATAAGCACAAGCAGCACACGCAGAAATGCAGCATGTATTGTAATCAAATTTTCCAATCAGCTGACACATTCACACTTCCTTGTTATTGATTAGCTAGCCATTGATGCTAATTATTTATGCATTTACATGTTTAATATTCTCATTAAAGTTATCTTGCTACTCTCATACAAGGAGATGCCATACTCGCTATCATCAGACGGTGAGTCCACATCATTTAGTAGAGTAGAAAATTCCCTCTCTGTCAGTTGGATGGTAGACCTGGGTACTTCAATGTGATTTTCTGTCTGAAGTTCAGGCAGGGGTGCATTATCATCAATTCCATAATGGTGATCAACACTTCTTGGATCCAAAAATTCCCAGTCATGTAATCAGATTGTGCATACTGATAAAATCTTTCTGTCCACTTTTGAAGAGGAGAGTGTCCTCCTTCCCTTGACAGTGGGTGGTTATTCCACTGCATAACAAATTGATCAATTGTGTTGTTTAATCTAGGAATATTGATATAGTGCAATGCATATAAATCCATTTCATCGTTAGGATCCAAAAGCTCTTTCTTCTAAAAAGTAAAAGATGTTCTTATAGTAAGAGACTACATCGTTGTGAACATCACGCCACAATCTCTGGAGACGCTGATTGTGAACTGATTGTCCAGTTGACACTGATTTGGAATCCACATCATATCGAGTTAGCATAAGTCTGGCTACATCCACATTTTCAGTCCCATAATCAGTGCGTATCCTTCTAGGGTAATGGTAAATATTGGTAGCTCTCACAAACAGGTCCAGAAATGTTGATGCTTCATTATTTGTGGATGCTTTGAGGAACAACAGTGCGGGAAAATCCATCTATGGCATCATGGATGGCGATGCGCCACCTTATTAATTTGTGGTGACCATCAAGATGCCTAAAAAACAACCACATGATTACAATTATGATTTAAAGAACAAGGAAAAAATTGCAATTCAGAATAACATCAATATTTCCATGTGCTATCTTTAATGTATGATCAAAATTGCATAATTTAGACCATTTCAGCCAAGTTTTAGGTTTTTAGAAAGCCTGAGGAATTAAGATAATTGACTTTGCTTTACAAAACCTGATTAATTTAAAAAACGAAGAGTGAAAGTGGCCTAATTTTATGCTTATAATTAATTGCTATAAGCCTTGGCTTTCATTACACTGCAGAAGGCCATAAACACATGCAACCCTTTTTAACATTTTTCAGTTTGTAACTGACATTCATATTCTTGCATAACATTGTCAGTGAATGTGTGAATGCAACTGTTGGCAGAATTAACTTTAATTTAATGAGCTCAAACACCCAAATCAATCTTGTGGGCATAATATAAGCTTAAGTAGTATTTTATGCCTGTAGTTAAGTTCTCTGTTCTCTGAGTCTCCGCCTTTGGACACGGATCCCTCTTCCTCTAAACCAGGCTATAATCATCTTTTCACCAGAATTTGGTGATATTTTTAGGACATGTTCAACTAACATGTGTTCAAAAACCAACATTTAACTTGATTTACTTTCATTGTTCATTTCAGTTTACAGTGTCCCCAATTAGCGCTCCAGCGCTAGAACGACTAGACACTTAAATAAAGTTCCTTTCCTTTTCTTCCCTTTCCTAGATTATCAACCTCGTCATCACTTATTTCAGAGAAAAGTTCACGAGAAGAAGCCATACTGTAACTGTCTCTTCTGCGCCTTATAGTTTTTTCTGATATACCCAACATTTTAGCTATACCAGACCATGAAAACCCAAGTGACCTTAACTCATCCAGTTATTCTTCTGGAATTACCAGGGTTGGTCGAGAACGCATGTTTTATGAGTCAAATGAGTCAATGAGTCATGAGTCATGAGTCAATGGACTCACAGTCAATATAGCAATAATTTGTTGATTAAGCCTAAGCCCTCGTTTCAGTGATTAGGCCTAAGCACTCTCTGAAATTTTAGCTTTCATTTTATGGTTTAAGTAACTGCACTAACTCTTTGACTCATTGACTCATTGACTCATAAATACTTGACACTCGGGTTGGTCGCCCTCTTATCTTTGATGACATGGTTGGACATGAATAATGGACTTCTCTTTTGTCAATGAAGCTAAATCGTTCTTCTAAGCTTTGAATAAGTGTTCCGAATTCGATAACTGCTAGAAGGATGTCATCCATAACCTTTTTGCTGAGATTCCACTGGTATTGAGACAACGAGAACGGAGATAACGAATTCTAAGCAACGGTCTCGGAATCTTTCAATTGTTACGCTATCAACTACATAGAGGATATTACAAGGCCGCGCGGGGATACGAATTTTATCTTCGAGTGCCGGCGAACGAGTGAGAGATACTTTCAGCAATATCTTTTAGGGGCCAAAATCAGGGATCTGGTATCTTTTATGGTGTCTTAAAGGTTTTTGGGCCACCAAAGTCTAAGCTGGTCTTAGCGTATCTTTTTAAGATAATAACATATTACATAATAATACCAGCAACGACAGCGTTTAAATTTGCTTTTATCGTTTAATTATTTCCAATTACTAACATGTAACTTAACTTGTGGTATATTTTAGGGGAAAAATCTTATGTTGCCATGCCCACCTTCGTAAGACTCCGGTATCTTTTAGGGGTATATTTGAAAGTTTCCGACGATCATCCCCGCCCTACAATATATGGGAGTCCCCCCGCCCCCGGGGCCAAAAGTACGATAGAAAAATTGAACGTAACAAAAATCTCCCAAAATGGTAACTTGTTATATTCGCGGCACAAAATTTGAGTTTTCATCTTGCAAATTTTGTTGCTGGTGGCAAAAAGTTTTATTCTCGATCGACACTTCCTAAAAAAGTTCCTTCTGCTCTTCTTAAAAACTATTTTTCAATATTTATTTACTTTTGCGTCAACATTTGTTTTGCATAAAGCAGGCTAACAAGATCTGTACCTCGTATAGTTCGCATTTTTTATCTTTAAAATAGAATTGTCGGTCGTATGTTGCTGACCGCAA
Organism: Montipora capricornis; assembly: GCF_036669925.1. NCBI lineage: Eukaryota > Metazoa > Cnidaria > Anthozoa > Scleractinia > Acroporidae > Montipora > Montipora capricornis. The sequence goes on along the minus strand of NW_027180154.1, from coordinate 61,333 downwards.
GTCGCATATTTTGGCGTCTCCCATCCAGATACTAACCCCGCCGGACAGAATTAAACTTTAGTAATCAAAGCAAGGTGACAACCCGGTGTGGCCAACACATCACGCATGCGCACAACCATTTCACCCGGTCAGTTAGCAGCCATGGACAGCTATTTCGGCCTTTTGGGCCTCATCAGCATGGCGTAACTAATATACCAGGCGGGTGTGTTTAGCACCCCTTTAAGTGGCAGCTTCACATGCCATACATTTAGTTAACTTTTGTCTCAGAAAGTTGTCAGAAGCTCAGAGTACAAGCTCTTGTGGTTGAAAATGATCAACATTTCAGCCTTGAGGCCAATGTTTCTCGATTTCTTTTTATTTTCTTCAATCTTTCTGGGTTTAGTATTTTACTGAACCACATGTCTTCTCAGGGAGTATTTAGCAAAGACATCTACCATGGCACTGTAATGGTTTACGATACCCAAACAATATTGCGTACTGTTAGAGCTACATATTACGCAAGGACAACTTGAATCTCCTGAAAAGCAAAACGCAGCTCAGTTGACGGTTATGTCAAGTTACTCTTCTACCACACGTGCGCAATGCGTTCCTATTTAAAAAAAATATCCCGTATCTCCTCAATCCCCCCACCTCCAAATATCCCGTATCCCCACAATTTTTTTACCTAAATACCCCGTATTCTGATCGCTTCTCGGCCTTTTTGCTAAAATTAGTTTTTCAGCCAAGGGCTACGGTCAATAAGTACTTAATGACTGGCCCCAAGGGAAACAGTGAGTTTTGTTTCCCCGAGACCCTCAATGTTCCCCGAGGCGAAGCCGAGGGAAACATTGAGGTCGAGGGGAAACAAAACTCACTGTTTCCCGAGGGGCCAGTCATTAAGTGTTTTGTTATACCTCCCAACTCAAAATAGAACAATACACAGATAAAAATTATTTGCTTGACGTCGGCTGGGGTACAGATTTGCCGCCGTTTGAAAGGTGCACGACCTGATCACGTGTGAGTCGAAAGTTCAAGTTGTTGTTGCCCTAGGGCGTCATGAAGTTTTGTTCGCCCTAGGGCGTCATGAACTTTTGACCAATGACACGTGACACGTTCTCCTCCAATCAGAAAACGCATTTGAGTTGGGAGATATAACAAGTACTGTTGTACTACGGTACATTTTTCAGGGCCGAATAAAGCAGGCACAGGACAGTTTCGGCTGTGTCTGTTCTCTCGAGAAGCGATCACTAGGGTTTTTCGGTTAAGTTTTTGATATGTTTTTGTTCAGCGCGAGTGTAGAATCATACCGAACTTTTGTAGTTTCTGAGAACTATTTACTACTTATAGTTTTGTTGAGTTTTGAATCGATAATACAGAGAGTTTGGCGATTTGAACCCGGACTGGACTACTGGATTTAAGCTTTTTTCTTAACGAGATTTCAAGTTATTGTGGAACGTTTGGTACCACGTTACTCCAACACTGAAATCAAGATTATGGAATTGGAATTGTAAAGGGACAGTTTGGACTATAGTATGGAACACGCAACTGCGGGATATTAGATTTTTGAGCATTGAGAAAAATGGAGTACAGATGTAGTCTTTTTGTCTTCCCCACGGCAAATTTGAACAGTTTTCAACGAACAAGTGTCTTTTTGTCTTCCCCACGGCAGATTTAAACAGTTTGCAAGGAACTAAACCAGGATTACAGAACTGGACTTGGAATGCAGGAGGATAAGTTGTTGAACTGTGATTGTCATAAGTTTTTCGGATGATTTGGAGCTGATCTTGTAATTTTTGGATGAACGGAATTACGGAAGCAAGTAAAACTGTGAGATTTGAATAAAGTCTCTTTCAAAAAATAGAAATAAAAAATCCCGTATCCTGATAACCTCTAATAGGGCCTCGTTGTTTGCATTTGCAAATTTAGTAACTTTAAGTGTTTTTACAACAAGCAACTTGTTAAATTACAGATTTATCTTTCTGGTAATCTCTCGTCATTTTCCGAAGTTTACCTGTAGTTGAAGTTCACTGTAGCTGGACAATTTGTGTTAACGGTTTGTGCATCCCACGGATACGCCTTATAGGCGTCTTGTTTCTTGTATTGCACCGATCGTGACCAAAAAAATAATAATTTTGATTTATTGATTGATTTATTGATTAATTGATTAATTAATTAATGGACAGTGCAGGTGTAATGTGATTATCTCGTTTTAGTTAAAAGGTCTTTAGTGTCATCCAAACTACCATTGTTTCGCAAAGGCTCAAATCCCAACATCTTACACATCAAGGGATACAAGCTCACGGATTCAAAAGGTTTCCCCACAAAACCTTTTTTGAATGCGGGCCCGCGCGCAATAAATGCAGTAGACATAGACTTGCAGGTGCAGCTATGCCCATGCGCAAGTCCCGTTTTTGGAAGACTCTTGATAAATCGCCCCTTGCTGGAACTCACAACCCATCCCTCACATGGCACTACTACAAGCCGTGGAATGCGCCTGTTGTTCCTAAAGTGCAAAGCCGCTGGAACTTCATTCTTGCGGTAGACGTGCAAATGAGGAACATGTTTGAGGCTTTTATACACAAATTCTTCCTTTCCCGGTTTTGGTGCCACCAACATATTGAACCAAGAATCCCAGAAGTCGAAATAGTTTGGGTCGACTATTTTGTCAATGTCGATGAATTTGTTACAAGATGCCATGCCGTGATCCGATGTGATGATAATATTAACTTTGTTTAGGAGCTGATGGCGTTTCAGGCCTTCCACAAACATACCAATGGTTTTGTCAACTTCTCGAACAGCTTTGGAGACCCCAACTGTCCCTTTTCGGTGACAAGTTTCGTCGGGCTCTTCAAAATACACGGCGAGGAAATTCGGTGGGTTTGAAGCAGTTAACCAATCCAATATCTTCTGAACACGTTTCTCAAAGGGCAAAACCTTCCCTGTTTTATTAGCAAGGTCAACGTTTGATGATGGGGAGTATTCCCTGTAGGTCGGGTACATCCCTCTAATTTTCACATTGTAGCCTGGCCAATACAATACAGCACTTCTCCCCTGATGACGTTGATTGGTTACCCATATTGGTTCCGCACTGTTCCACCATCGGGGGTCAGTATTAGCGCCTCCAAACTTCGCTTTAAAGACGGGATCATACATACTGTTGCTTACAATGCCGTGGTTCTCTGGATAAAGTCCAGTGACAATGCTGTGATGTCCTGGATACGTTACAGTTGGAAATACAGATCGTACATACGGCACAGTTACTCCTGTTTCTGCGAGAAAATCCATGTTTGGGGTATCCGCCTTGTTGGCGAAATCCCAACGGAAACCATCCAGAGATATCAGAAGGACAGTCTGAGGATCACAGGTCACACCATAGATGAAGGATGTGCTATAGATAACGACGAAGACTGCAAGATCCATTGGTAAATAAATCAAACGCAGAAAACTATATTAATCAAGCAAAAAAAAAAACATCTTTTGTTCGGTTCGCTTGCTTTCAAAACCTGTCAAGTGACTAGACACCAGAATCACCTGTAGTTTTGACAAGTGATTTGTCAACTATAATTCTTGTATGACTTGCCTTTTAAATTCATTGAAAACGCAGGACTTGTTGCGCTCGAGGAAAGAGAATTAAAGCCCATTCTTGTGTGGTGCTCGAGTCTTCCACGCAAGCGGTGAAAAGAAATTTTGTGCTTCTTCGAGTGAAATATTCGGCGAGTTATTCATCGCAGGGAGAGAAGCAACGCCCGGAAATGCGTCTGCAGTTCGCAGGCTACGAGTGAAACAGAATTACCTCGATTTGATTCTCCAAATTGATTACATAACTCTGCAATGGCGCGCTTTTTGTGTCAAAATTCAGACATGTATTCGGTTATTCAAACCTTCAATTCAATTGAATATTTGAATTGTCGAATTGAAAGTTTGACTTGCACGCGTGTTTATATTTTAAAGGTTTGCACTGAAGAACTGACGGTTGGACTTGCCAAATTGAGGGTTTGAATTTTCTAACGAATGTGTGAATTACCGAATTGAACGTAGGAATTGCACCTTTGAATTTTGACATTAAAAATGCGCCAAAATTTTCACTAAGATGAGAGAATGGTCTGTGAGTATGTTTGATTAGCCAAGGTAGAAGCGTAAGATCAAGACAGGATTCGAACCTCTGCAATGCTGGTGCTGAGTTCTTAGCTGTGTGGCTTCATAGCTCAGTTGGTAAAAGCATGTTCGATTCACGTTGGAGCCACCTGAATTTTTTGAGGTGTCTATAAACCGACTTCAATATATTGAGGATATTACTACGATTCTCAGTTGAGTATGACACAAGGTAAGTTTCAGCTTTAAAGTTACCATGTTAACGTTGTCAAGGGCAACTGGTAACGGTCGCCAGTTTGAATTTAACTGTTGCCATTTGTAGATTTTGGCAGGCTCATCGCTCGTGACGTCAAAGCCCTCTTGGAAACGAAGGAAGTTGCCCTTGACAACATGGTAACTTAACGCTGAAACATTGTCACCAAACTTCCCTAGTGTCATACTCAACTGAGAATCGTAGTACATGGCCGCGAGGAAATACCAAATTTCTCTTCGAGTGTGAAAAATATTTCACGAGTGAGCGCAGCGAACGGGTGAAATATTTTTCAACACGAGAAGAGAAATTTCGTATCTCCAAGCGGCCATGTACTATTCCATTTATTATATAAACACCAATGAAATACTAAATCATTTCACGGAAGGAGCGATTTTCATATGTAACCATAACAACAGTGATCTTTTCACGTGTGGAGATATAATAATAATAATAATTATAATAATAATAATAATAATAATAATAATAATAATAATAATAATAACAATTACATTTATATAGCGCAGACCTCTATATCAATATATACAGTTGCGCTTCACAATATTTTAAAATATAATTATGTCAAACCGTCACGTGAACTAAAAACATAAGAAACTATTAAAAACTACAACCATATACCTATTTAAAAGCTAAATTAAAAATGAGACATGAATAGAAAAACCTATTTAAAAGCTGAATTAAAAAAATGAGTTTTAACAGCAGTCTTAAAAGTGTCCAATGTCTTTATGTTGCGAATTGTTGAAGGTAATGCATTCCAAAGATAAGGTGCAGCTGACTGGAATGCACGATCGCCAAGGGTTGGACGGGTCTTAATGCTAGGTAACTCAAGTATTAAAGAGTCGTTTGACCTAAGGGAGTATCTGGATTGCTTTTTGATGCAAATTAAATAAATCAGGTAATTAGGAGCTAGACCGTATAAACACTTAAATGTCAAAAGCAAAATCTTAAACTTGATGCGGTAACTAATCGGGAGCCAATGAAGGTTAAAAAGCAATGGTGTAACATGACAGAATCTTGGTGCTCCTATGACCAGCCGAGCTGCGGCATTCTGAATACGTTGGAGTTTCATGATATGTGAATTCGGGAGGCCATATAATAGGCTATTACAATAATCTACTCTACTGGTTATAAAAGCATGAACTAATGATTCGGTAGTTGGACGACTTAAATATTTCCTAATTATCTACATATGTTATAAAGATAATAAAAAGCAGATGAGCAAGTTCTGTTAATATGACTTAGCATACTCATTTTCGAGTCAAACCAGGTTCCTAAGTTTCGAACTTCACATGATGGAGCAATTTGGGAGTCGCCAACCAATAACATACTGATGTTGCTGACTTTCTGAAGTTGTTGACACGTTCCAATTAGAAGACATTCTGTCTTATCTGAATTCAGTTTTAACTTATCCGTGTGCATCGACTGACTGATATCAGCAATACATGATTCCATGGCAGTTAAGGCAGCAGTTTCCTCCAAATCATTTCCTGGTCTAAACGCGATATAGACCACTTTCATAAATGGCGACCACTTTTACATTCTTTTGTATTTATGTTAATTAGACCTACTGCCCTCGTTTTAAAACAAATATTCTTTTGAAATTTCCTCGTCGTAACGAGGTTAGTAGGGCTTATTAGCATTGAAACAAAAGAATATTTTATTTGGCCGCCATTATGAAAGAGGTCTATACAGTTGTGTGTCATCTGCATAACAATGGGGATTAGGAAGATGTGACTCAACGATCTTAAAAAGCTTGTTAGCATAGAGAGAAAATAATAATGGCCCGAGACAGCTACCTTGTGGAACTCCAAATTTAAGATTAAAAGTATTCGATAGAACACCATCGATAGAGATACGCTGGGTTCTATTAGAGAGGTACGATTCAAACCAATTAAGTGCAGAACCTGAAATTCCAAAATCAAATTGGAGGCGATCTAAGAGAATCCGATGATCCACAGTATCAAAAGCGGCGCTTAAATCGAGAAGCACAA
>NW_027180154.1:5000-50000 GCF_036669925.1 Montipora capricornis | reverse complement strand
AACTGAAAGTCTCGCCACAGTAGCAAGACTATCTGTCTTTTATACGAGACAAGACGACTTTGAAACGAACACCCTGTGCGGTCCTGTGCGAGAACAAGAGATTGACCAATCACTGGACCTGTGCAAACATCCACAATTAATTTCTCCGGTGTTTGACAAGGCAATTTTTTCCCTTTTTCTTCACAACTTCAAAGACCAATTTCAACACGCGTCATTTTGAACAACGGCAGTAGAAAGACTGGTACCTAACAATACTCCGCCCAAGTCCACGGAAAATCCAAGCAACATGAAAAAAGAAAACATCCTTAAACGATTTTGAACTTTTGGGAGTGAAGTTGAACGTACTTAGATACAGTGCCGCTCCCGCACATAATTAGCAAAAAATGAAAAGCCTTCCTCACCGGATCACCAGCAATTGAAATCAAACATATATTGTGGTTGTACCTTGGACAGCACTTTTCTGTGCCATTACCGCGCTGTTTCGAGTCGGATATGAAACCATTACCCTGTTTGGTATTTCCCTCTAGCGACAAGAAAAGGAAACGTTTGCACGGATATCCTCGATGACGTCCAGAACTTTGGACGAATACTTGAACTCTTAACCAGTTTAAAACCCGCTATGACCAGTTTGAATTTTAACGCCAGCCCAATGGCCGAAAGAGTGGACGTCACAACGCGCATGTGTGACAGAACATCGCGGAGATCCATTCAGAAGTTTCTTTTCCTTCTCGCAAGACGGAGGGAAGCTAACCTTTGCCACACAGGGTATGAAACAATGAAAGATGTAGCACGTTTGAAAAACGAAAACGGAAAACATATGTAGTTATAAATACCAAACTTGTGCGATATGTAATGCTCATGAAAACAAGAACCATTTTTCTTATATAGATTTTCTATTTATATATATATATATAACGTTTTTTTGAGTTAAATGTAAAATAAGCGAGAAGTTTTGTGGTGTAAGAACTCTTTTTAAAGATGACAATTTCACGGGAGACATCGAAGCCTAAATTCTCTCCATGTATTATGAATTAATATGAATATCTATAATTTGGGGACGAAAAAACCTCATTTATCTTATTGAAAAGCTCTCTTTATACTCAATGCACATTCGAGTTTGAAAAAAATTGCTAATATGATTCATGACGAATGTCATATTTATATACTATCAATTGAAAACGTTTAACATTAATGTCAATGTTATCTATCCCGAAGCTCATACCCAAAAATAACCTTAAACGCTACGAATTAACCAGACACTTAGGCCAAACAGAGAAAAATCGAGCGATTTCATTTGAACCGAAAGCAGTGATGATAAAAGACTCCAATTCTCTGCTTTCTCAAACTCCACAAGACACATCTTTAACCTCCCAAAATTTTGCATTATCATTGCTTGCAATTTATCCTGGGTCACGAAGATGTCCCAAGAGAAATCCAAAACAACGCCTGTGCAATTTTTTTTTTTTGGGGGGGGGGGGGGAAAGGGGAAAGGGAAGGGGTAAAAGAGGTGTATTATGGGATTTGAGAAAGTGGAGAATGGGGATTCTTGAGCATGCAATCTGAATTCGATAATTTATGTCGTGCGATAAACCACTCTTTCCAACGACCGCAATTAAATTTTCGACGATTCCACACAAAAAGGAAATGATACGCCTGTGGTTGGCAATTGTTAATTACGACGCCGGAGCTCAATACGTCCCACTGCTTTCTGAGATCAAGCAAAACCACTCGATGAACTTACCAAAGAACGAAGAAATAAACTATGTGAGCGCAACGGGACATCTACGTTGAATTTTTTGAAACGTGTGAATATTTTTGTTACCTGATAAATCATATCCCTGTGTATTTATTTACGTATTTACGAGCTGAGCAATAGGTCATGACCACGATCTGCCCAGTCTCCCTAGGGGCTCGTGTGGAGATCTTCAGGCGACAGTCCATTTCTTTCGACGTCGCCATTCAGTTCTTTGACTCCATTGGTCACGATGCTGATAGGGCTTCCCGCCACCAATCTTGGGTGCACTGGTGAGCCAATGGGACCCAATGGGTTGACGCCATTACTCACAGCAACCGCTGCGGCAGCAACTGCAGGCGCAACTGTTGGAGCTGTCGGTGATATGGAAGAGCTCGGAGAAAAGGCCAATTTTAGAGTGTATGAACCACCACCTAAAAGAAATGTTTTAAGTTGTTTCTACAAAGTCAAGTTTAAAAATTCGGGCACCAAAACACAGGTTGTAAATCACAAGCCTTTGAAAGATTGAAACCTCCAAAATTCCTGGGCTATCACGACAAATCTTGCACTATCTTAAATAGAAAAGTGTAGTACAATGACGATGTAATACTGAGACCAATTCGGCTAACTCAATGTTGTACCCAATTTAAATCTTTTGGGAATAAAACGTTTTGTTCCAGTATTTCCATATATCATTTAAATGTGAAAGCTTCATTGTCATGCAAATTCAACACACAAAGAATCTTAACCCCGAGAGATTTGAATTGGGTACAACATTGAGAAAGCCAAATCGGTGTATTGCTTGTTTACACGAAACTCGCTGAAAAAGCCTTGCTCGCGTGGTAACACTTTCCATAGAACCTTCGCACAAGTGGCACCGATTTGAAGCCTCGCATTTAGTTTAAAAAACGTTTGGTTAAAAAAAGTATAAACTGTCACCAATTAATTTTTAGGATACTTCGACCGCATTGTAGGACGCGAACGAGACAGAATAATCGCGGAAGACATAAGACAGTGTAAAGTTGTATTTCGGAGTGACGTTTTCGTCGACGTCGCTGTCGTAGATCTTAAGGTCCCTTACGTGTGAAGTTTGGTAACCGACATTTTTCACTGTGTAAGCTTGCTTCTTAGCGGGTGTTAATATACGTTTACAGCGGACATTTGGAAGAAAACATTATTGACATTTAGAAAAATGACACCCTCGCAGTCTAGTGGTTAAGTGGAAGGGGGTTATTATTCAAACGTTCCCAGATTCGAGTCCTGCGAGTCCAGGATTCGGCTTTCAAAAAATATGTTTATCTCTCATGATACCAATCAAGCTTTCAGTGTCCAAAATAAACGATAATACTGCACTTGGAGCAAATTGATAATTAAGAATAATCTTTCAATTGAGGGAGGGACTTGGTTGAAACGGGTAGTCAAATCTCGAACTCGTTTTTCGTCCTCGTCCTAGAATCCAAAAGGTGCGCGTTTTTGAGACGCGGAAGGCAACCGGAAGTGAGCTGTTATCCTTTTTAACTGGTCTAGACACAACCACATTTACATTGCTTAGTATCTTTTCTCCATTAGAGACGATTAGTATAAAAATCTGGGGGACACCACTGATCTGGCACGCGAAATGTTCTCTTCCGGTTTCCGTCCGCGTCTAAAAAACGCGCGTGCTTAAGCTCCCTATTGTTGGGTTTCAGTCACATGATCAACAGGCATGTTTTTCAACAACAACATAAGAAAACGTTTGGCTAGCAATGGAATCAATTCCCGAAGGATTTGGTAGGGGCTCCAACATGGCCGCCGTTTCTTTGTTTAGGGGCTCCAACATGGCCTCCGTGACGTCATGTGAAAACCGAGAATTGTGACGTATTATGGTGGCCCGTATTGTTTCACACAAAGAACGTAGGGCAACCGTGACACGTGACATTTATTCAAGATCTCGGCGTCGCAATTTTCCCTTTCGTAAACAAGCGATGCCATTTGTCGTTTGCAATTGAGGAAAAAAATACTTAATCTAGAACTAGATTAGCAGCGTATGTCACTTAGAATTAAAAAAAAAGGAGAGGAAACCTGAGAAAAAATTGGTCGAAAGATGTCGAATTCGGTTTAATGGCTTAAGAGCAAATGCACTTAACCTCTATACTACCGGAACAACAATTTCAAGTTGGAAATTTTAAAGTATTTAAATGAAACTAATCCTATCAATTTATTGAAAGCTAATCGAATAAAAAGGCTTTGTTACTAAGAATGGTATCGACCGTCAATAATGGCATCGCTTGTTTACGACAGGGAAATTACCGTCGGCGTCCGACAAAATTTGAAAACCAAAACAAGCGTTTTTGAAATTCTCTACTTGTGCAAATCCCATAATACAACTCTTCTACCCCCTCCCCTCCCCGCCCCCCCAATTTTGCATAATCATTGTTTGCAATTTTTCTTGCGACATGAATTTGTCCCAAGAGAAATCGAAAACAATGCCTATGCAAATTTCTGGGGGGTAAAAGAGGTGTATTATGGGATTTGTGCAAGTAAAGAATTCCTTTATTTCGGATACAAAGGCTTTCATTGGAAAAAGTTAGAACAACTTTGATCGTAAACATTTTGTTTTGTGCTTTTAAGTTATTTTTCTTGTTTTAGTGGAGGTTCCCTGTAAGAAATTTCCTTAACTGCCTTCAGAAGCGAATTTCTGTGGTATAGAAATTGCACTTGATGTTTGTACCTGGTGGGTTGATGGTGAAATGGTTGGTGAGGGTAAGTGCCTCCATTGCTGATCGGATATCTGGCATCTCAAGCAACCCCGCTGATGACTTTGCATTGGCTGAAAGAAATATATGTTATTATTAGAAAACTAGGTCATTGCATATTGCAGTTCTAGAGTTTTGAATGGCTTAGCTTAGAGTTTTGCATGGCTTAGAGGAAAGGGCGGCTTTAAAGCGGAACATTTGGATAAGTTATTGGAGTACCAGAAATGTCTTTCTCTGAACAGGATTTGTCTGAGACTGCAACTTCCAATAGGCCGTTTTCGATACATTCAAGTTCAGCTTAATATTGGAAGTTTAGAGGACAAAGACAAAGGAAAGTGGATGATATGCAAATATTTTTCACATTCATAGCAACGTGTTTCTATTGTCTTTGTCCTCACAGCCTCACTAGCTGAATATTTAAATATTTCAAAAATGGCCTATGGACCGAATTCATAAATGGCAACCAGTCATCCTCTCTAGCCTTACTTTGCAGCAAAAATTCTTTTGATTTTGTTCGTGCTAACGAGGCTAGTGAGGATGATTAGCATAAAGACAAAAGAATAATTACTTAGCCGTCAGAATACGGTCTGTTACCTTGATACTTCAATAGACCATATTCACTACTTGCACAAACATTGTTTTAGAGTTCTCTTGGGACATTTTCATGTCCAAGGAGAAATTGCAAACAATGGTTATGCAAACATTTTGGGGGGTAATAGAGGTGTATTATGGGATTGTGCAAGTAGTGAATTCGTATTCTCAGAATTAGACTGGAACTACAATCCTGGCCAAAAAGTTACGGGACAGAACACAAAATGGCTCAGGCACTGTACATTTTTATTTTACACATCTACAAGCAGTCGCCATAACCTTATTCAAGCTCTCATCGTCATATTCAGAAACCCCCCCCCCCCCCCTCCCCCTCGCAATGTTGATAGTTGCTGGGATCCTTCGGACTGTACTGTACATAAACACAGCAGCGTAACAACATTGCGAGGGGGAGGGGGGTCAGAGAAAGACTTTGAGATATATGTAGCAAATTGTCCCATTATTTTTGGCCAGGATTGTAGCTTGCAATGGAGGCTAATGCGTGGGAATCTTTTCTAGTGCAAACACGTTTCGACATATTATTCCCCTGCATTAGCCTCCGATGCAAGCTAGTTCCAGTCCAGTACTGAGAATACGAATACGGTCTATCGGTAGAGCACTTCACCGGTAACGCAAAAAACGTGGATTCAAGTCCCGTTTCATCCCGAATTCGTCTCCCTTTCCTTTCGTTACTGCTCAAGTAACGTTCGCAACTGCTATGATCAACAACATTTAAATGCTTCTTTCTGCAATTCAAATATGCGTCTTCCACATTCTAGGCTGTAATCGCGGCAACATTTAGGAACAAATTTTAAGACAGATGGTTTAGAAAACAGGCCCCAGTTGTTCGAAGGTTGGATTCTTTTATCCGGTGGATAAGTCGCTATCCAGAGTATTAAATACGTTAAATGTTGCACAATTTTTTTTCCATACGCCTTTACTTATTGAAGGCAGTGTGGCCCAGTGGTTAGGGCGCGTGCCTTGAGATTCGCATATCGCGGGTTCAAGACACGTTCCCAACACTCGTTCAATTTGCTCCTGGTAGTCCCTGGTTCAACTTCCAAGCTGCACTTGTAAATAACCGACTGGTTTGCCTCCGGCCAGTTGGGTTTCTTAACAGTTGTTGTTGTTGTTGTTGTTGTGTTCCGTCGTTTCGTGAATTGTGTTTCATTGGCTCTGAAAAGCCCCTATGGGGAGCGGTCAATTAAGTATGTACATGTATTTATTACACATAACATGGGAATTTTATTCCATAAAGCTCATTTGTACAAATCTATACGCTTTATTTTCACATGTGAAAAAGGCCTATACAGCCAATCAGAATGGCGTACAGCTATTTCACATGTGGAAGTATAACCAATCAACGATAGCGTTAAGGCGTTTCCATGTCAATCACTCGTGCATCTCGTGCAAATCGAACTTGTTTTTGAATTAAATCAAATTTCCATTTGGTTTTGTTGTTAGTGAGTTTTTGTTTCTAATTCGCGTTCAGAAAACTATTTTAATGAAAATTCTCATGTCATGTGTAATAAACAGTTCACGACATAGAAAGTGCTTTGTACGGGGTTTTATTCACTCGTTGTTTGTGTTTGTGTCAAAAACCCTCACTCGCTCGTTCCTCGCTCGTTCGGGTTTTGGACACAAACAACTCGTGCATAAAACCCCGTACGCTGCACTTTCTATGACGTAAACTATATGTATGTACATGTATGTATGTACTTAGACGTACGTTAGAATGTGCATATTCACGGTTACGTGCAGAAATACAAATATCTTTGCACAGACTAAAACTGTCGGATATATGTCATTCACTGGCCAGGCCTCGAGGACACACTCGAGAACGAGGGCACTGTTGTTTCCTATACGGACCGACCTAGGCCGGTGAACAACGGTTTTATTTATTTCTTTATTCCATCTTTAAAGGGTGGGAGAAACTACTACGAAAATAGGTACGCAGTGAGTACGTGTGGTAGTGCAGTAACTTGACACACTGCTGTATTCCATAACTGTCAACTGAGCTGCGTTTTGTTTTCCAGGAAGTAATATGTAAAATACTAAACCCAGAAAGATCAAAGAAAATAGATGGGCATCGAGAAACATTGGCTTCGAGGCTGACATGAAGTTCAACTTCTTTTTCACAGAAAGTTACAGCGTGTACTCTTAGCGTCTGACACTTTCACGACAAAAGATCATTGAAGTTAACCCTGTCCGGCGGGGTTAGTATCTGGATGGGAGACCTCAAAATATACGACTTGCTGCCAGAAACATACATGTAGGACCGAAAATTATATTTTCACGCTCAAAAATGCGAACTAAGCATGGTACAGATTTTGTCAGCCTGCTCTATGCGAAACAACTATTGATGCAAAATTAAATAAATATTGATACACAGTTTTAATTAAGGAAGAGCAAGAGGAACTATTTAGGAAAAAAAATTGCGACATGAAAACAACGTAAATTTTGTGCCTCGAATATAAAAAGTTACCATCAGCAAAAGATTTTTGCTACCTTCAATTTTTCTTTTGTTCTTTTGGCTGCACAATTGGATACATCTATGGCACAATGACGGCAAGATTGGATTGGATTGTTTTGTTTTTTGCCAGTTTTTTTCTTTCAAGTCTAACAACAAGTCAATTCAACAGGATATGTGCGAATTCAACACAAAGATCACAATCGTCCAACTCTTGAGGTTTACCACTGTTTCTGCAAAGTCAAAAATTCACTCTCCTAGACGAAGATGTTTATCACCAGGTAATTTTGGAAATAGAAACTGTTTTATTATTCATTTTATTTATTCATTTTGGGGCTCATTTGTTGAAATTCAAGCACGTTTCCAACAGACCTGTTTATTTCCATGTTTCACCCAGTTATTTTCCGGTGCGTCTGTTAAATGACATGAGGATTTGAAAAGGCTTTCTTTTCAACTTTGTTTTCTCTCTCACCTAACACACTGGCGGCTTCCGCTTCTCTATTTTTTCATATTGATAATTTTTTTAAAAGAAAAGTGGAGCGAACATGAAATTGCATGAATAAATTGCAAGAAAGGTTATCAGTGAAATCAACAGACACAGACTAGCCGATACAATCTACATGTCCTTGACATGTTTACCAATCAGCAAAAATTAGTAGTATTGCCGAACGTACACTCTATGACAAAAACATTTCGACACAAGTGAAAACTAATTTGAGATTTTTTTTTCTATTACTGGGCAACATTTCTGAGCACAGCGCCGTGGGAATTTCAACACAAACAAGATGATGAAATGTACATTTTTTTCTGATCCATCGCAATGATAAACATAAAAACAGTTTCTACTGTTTTTCTTTCCGTTGCGAGGAAATTACTGTTGAATGTTTTTCAATCAGGGCAGAAAAGTTGACCCGGTCTTTGAGAGTAAAGATATTATGGTCGACTGGTGAATTTTTCTTCCCCGTTTATTTGACCTCCAGAATGTCTGTGAAATGTGAGCTTCCGTGACGATCTCCGTAGACGTGAAAAGATCAGAGTGATTTAAGAATTTAAATATGTCTGTTAATTTGACAGAACGTACTCAAACAGTTTTCATTCTCTTTTCATTAAGAAAATTCAGAGAGGAAAAAGGGCGACAAGCGGGCCGCAAACAAACATCAATTGTTTTAATTCAAGAAAACCGTACATTAGTTTTGTAATTCATGCACGCGCTGCAGGCCTAGAAATCTTACACCACTCACTCACTCGCTCAGACAGACAGACAGCCCCAAGCACTACCACAAAAAAACTGGAAAAGCAATAATTTTATTTTAAACATTGTCTCATCAACGTGTCAACAAAAGTACGATGAGATGAATGGGGGTTTTTCTACCTTTTGTGAAGTTTCGCTGTCAAAAGTCAAGAAGCCATTTCAATGTTGTCAATGTCACGACAATGACAACGTCAGCGTTGCGTCTGCGAACTGAATAGGGACCTTAAGATTTATGACGGCGAGAATTACAGAGCAAAGTTATATTTCAAGGTGACGTTTTCGTCCACGTCGCCATAAACAGTTTATGGAGAAGAGGAAAAAGCCATGAAGCTTGTATAAAAATTATCCATTGAAAATGTGTTTTCAGAAGCACAGTCACAATTCGTTTTCTGGCTTCACTGCGTTTTCTAGTTGCTGCCCCAAAAGACATTTTAGTTCATCGCTCATGGTGAACTTTAGTGTTTTTTTTTTCTTTATCCTTTTCGTTTAGGTAACAAAATTCGCTTTCGCTGTGATAAGTTTTCGTCAGAATCCATCGTTTTTCTTCCAAAAGTTCAACAATACCACTGTTCTTAAAGGCCCAGCCAAACGATACCAAACATCCAGTCAACATGTTTGATAAAACATGGGACGCATTGGGTTGTGGGTAAGGATATTTCCCAGCGTACACCACGTTGTAACATCCACGGATGTTTGCAACATGGCGGAGAGGAAAGAGAAATTTAAGCGTTGTTTATCAGTGCATGACGAGCTTAAAGAAACCGAGGATAGAGCAAGTAAACGAGGTAAAACAAGAGAATGGATTCGAAGACGACAAGAGAGTGGTTATTTTACCAATATTGTTCGAAAACTAGCCGCCGAAGACACGCCAGCTTATCACCAGATGATAAGAATGACATTCTAGGACTTCATCGTGATATTGCGATCAGTTTCCTCGTCGCTCCAACTTCTTGCTTTTTGTTTTGGTGTTTCTTGCTACACGTTTGATCGATACTCTGCACTGCTTCCTCGCTCGCTGACATTTTCAAACTACACTGACGCAAGCAAACGGTGTCTATGGTAACAACTGAATTTGCAGTCACAATGCGCGTGCGCGCATGCAACATGTTGTTGAGACTGACCAAACGAACAAAATTTCACGCATCCAACATGAGAACAAAAGAAACGTTGCACGATGTTGGATCAAATGTTTGATAATGCATCAAACATGTTCCAACATCATCCAACATGTTGAGTGGTCATCAAACACGGTGGCCAAACGATAAAATGTTGGTTCACTCAACTTGTTGGATCGTGCAACATGTATCGTTTGGCCGGGCCTTAAAGCAGCAAGCGGCGAAAACCTATGAAAACAAATTAAAACTTCGCTCATTAGATTCGCAGCTTCGCTCTTCTCTTAGCGTACTTGGTTACCGTGACCCTGGTCAAGAGAGAGGAAAATTCTTCCCGCTCCCGCAGCCAATCAGATTGCTGGATTCTCAGGATACCGCCTGCTCACGATCAAAGAAATAAAGACAGTGCCTTATCCTCCGGATAAAGTTACCCGGTCTTCGGCCAGGAGTAAAGCAAATGAAAGACATAAGATCCAACAAAACACTTATCAACGTAATAATGAAGGCAAGCTTGAGTTTGAAAATTTCTGCGTCTTAAAATGTCTATCCTGGGGCCCGTTTCTCGAAAGTTCCAAGCTAAGGTACTGGAAGTTCAACTCCTGCAGAGGGATATTCGGATTTTTCTCGAGAACACCTAGGATAATCGACGATAAATACATCTTTTAAAAAAGAACTACGTTGACGACCTCACCTTTAGAAAAGAACGTCCCTTTGAGCGGGGACAAGGATCCCGCTGTAATGAAAACCTGCAACAGACAAAGATACCAATATTGGCTCAAAATAAATAATATTATTAAATTTTCAGCCTCGGATAATGCATTTCGCGAGCTCTGATTAGGTTGACCTTATATGGTAAATGATTGCGTTAAGCGTTGCTAAACTAAATTTTTTTTCGCCGGAAAGCGAATTTTCTCTTTGAATAAAGAAAAAAAGAAAAAAAGAAAAAAAAAATTTTTTTGTGGAAAGTTTGGATCAATTCCGACGTTTAGAAGTACGCAAAAAGGCAAGAAATGTATTTGTGATGAGCCTGCGTCTGTCTGACAACCAGGTATCACACAACATAGCATCTTCATCAAGTTTTTACGATTTCGCTCGGATTTTCTCGCCTTTTTCGCTCGTATTTCGAACTTCCAAACTTTTGGAGTTTAAGGAATTTAATAAAACAATTACCGGCATTCCATTCGCGCTTGTTGGATACGAGAATGGTTATAGCCAACTCATATCCAACGCGGGCTCATGGAATAATTGTTAATTGGACCGGACAGAATCCACGCTACCTTGGTATAAATACCAATTTGGTAAAAATAGGCACGCAATACGTACGTATGGTAGTGCAGTAACACAGCGCTGTATTGTGTCAACCGAGCTGCGTTTTGTCTTCCAGGAGATTCAAGTTATCTTTGAGTAATATTTAGCTCTAATAGTACACGTTTTTATATGGCACGATATTGTTTTGGTACCGTATATCATTACAGTGCCATGGTAGATGTCTTAGGTAAACAGCCCCCTGAGAAGGCGTGTGGTTACTAGTAAAATACTAAATCCCAGAAAGATTGAAGAAAATGAAAGAGAATCGAGAAACATTGGCTTCGAGGCTGACATGTTGATCATTTTCAAGTTCCTTTACAACTTCTTTTTCACCACAAGTTTGAGCGTGCACTCTGAGCCTCAGCCATCAGCGTCACAAATTCATGCCGATTTTGGGGTTCATTTTGTTGAAACTCCAGCTCGCTTCCAGCAGACCTGTTTATGTTCGTGAGTTATGAACGAGCTACGGGCCTATTTCCCACCACGGTCTTGCAATCACTCACTCACTCACTCCTGCAAACTCGGTGACATAGTATTTATGCACTACCACAAAAATCCATATAGGGGCGCTCCGTTGCAAGACGGGCCCTCACCTCTTTGAGTGCTTCCACAGTACAATTGGGTGGGGCATTGAAAAAATGAAGCATTCTCGTTGGTGGTTGGTATCCTATGAACCAGTTAAGAACTACAACATTTCCTTGTTCTACAGTTTGGCATTACCTTTTTAAAGAAAATGGCACAGCATTACTTGTCGACTTCGACAAAAACAACACAATTTTTAGAACTTAAAAGTGCACAGTGTATATCTCCCTTCAGGGCTTTCTTTGCGGCATTTTGGGGCCCGTTTTTTGAATAATACCACATGTGCGTTTTTTTTTGTTTCTGGCGCCTGGGGACTTGTCGGGATTGTTCTGTCGTTCGAGTAGGAGTTTAGTAAAATTAAACCTCAACATCTCTAAGAGGAGTTCTGTTTCCCCACCACCGAACTTAAGGTGTCTCTGAAGACAATTTCCTAGGACCTGTTTCAAAACGTTTTCAGGATGTTGAAGAAAAGCACGCTCGGGACAATTTACAATAGGGTCTCGGATGTGTACGTGAATAGGGCCCTCTTACATGGGTCTTACTATCACTACGCATGATCAACAACTGTCAAATCAAAGGATACTATTTTTCAGACTTTGTCCCTCTGGTAGACTGAAAAACAGAAAACAGCCATGTTAACTAGAACAAAGACAGTAAACAGCCAACTACAATTTTTCCAAGGTGGCATTTAAAGTCTAGAACTTGCTGGGCCAAAAAAACCAGTTCAAATAAATAGATTTAAGCGTTACTGGAGAACCTCAACTGGAATGAAAAAGCCAGTTGGGTATTTTCAAAGCACCATAAATTGACTTCAGGACAAGAGTCCATAACCAGAAGCCTACAAGTCCAATACTGGGTCCAAGTAACGACATGGGCCTTATTCGGGAGGCGGCCATATTGGCCATAGACAATAGATTTCGTACCCTGAACCTCGAATTGAAATGTTTGGGAACGAGTTTTGGAAGGGCAACACAAAAGTTCTTGATCCCTCGGGTTTCATTTTTGTAAAAGAAAAAAATGACGAATCACTCATTATCCCTATCCAGCAAATTTCCCGGTAGCTGCCATCTTGAATACGACACGTATTACGGTTGCCCTATTCTTCTGACGCCGATCTTTGGTATAACAAGCACGTGGCTAATTGTCATATGAGACTACGACAAAGAAAAAAATAGAAAAACGGAACTCGACCGATTTTTAGACGTGGTCGCTCAACTTGAATTTCCTGGTAGGGAGAAAAAATACGGAAACGGACCGTTTCCGACCGTTTCCATGCCAATGGTCCGTACTGTAAAATCCCGACCGAAAGGTAGCCGATCAAAGTGCTTCATTTAGGCTGAGAATTGCTTGCCACATACAAATGTTGTATTGTTTTATACGTGGCTACTTTTCCACTTACTACTTAAACCGGTTGTTTCTGTTATCTGCAAAGTTCATTGATGATGGTGTACCATCTGGCAAAGCAGTGATCACAGAAGAATCTGCTATAAACGGATGCTTGGAGAACCTGAAGGAAAAACAAGTATCAGTTATTTTGTGCGGTCTCACCATAAAGTGGTAACACATCATCAAAAACAGGCACGCATTGCGTACGTGTGGTAGTGCAGTAACACAGCGCTTTATTCCATAACTGTCCACTGAGCTACGTTTTGTGTTCCAGGAGATTCAAGTTATCTTTGCGTTATACGTAGCTCTAATAGTACACGCTATTGTTTTGGTACCGTATATCATTAAAGTGCCATGGTAGATGTGTTAGGTAAATAGCCCCCTGACAAGACATGCGGTTACTAACAAAATACTAAACCCAGAAAGTTTGAAGAAAATAAAAGGGAATCGAGAAACATTGGCTTGGAGACTGACATGATGATCATTTTCAAAATCCCTTACTTCTTTTTCACCGTAAGTTTAAAAATGAATTCTGAATGTCTGACAGCTTTCTAAGAAAAAAGTTCACAAGTTAGGGGTTAGTATTTGGATGGGTGACCTCAAAATACAGGACTTGCTGTCAGAAACATATAGACCGAATGCATAAATGGCGGCCAAAAAAAAAATTCTTTTGTTTATGTGCTAATTAGACTCACTAGCCTCGCTCTCAAGCAACATTTCTTTTGTATTTTGCACATGCAAACCAGGCTAGTGAGTCTAATTAGCACATAAAGAAAATAATATTTTTTTGGCCGCCATTTATGCATTCGGTCTATAAGACCGAAAATTATATTTTAACCCTCAAAAATGCGAACTAAGCAAGGTACAGATTTTGTTAGCCTGCTTTGTGCAAAAAAATATTGATGCAAAAGTAAATAAATATCGATACACAGTTTTTAGGAAGAGCAGAAGGAAATTTTCAGGAAGTGACCATCGAGAATAAAATATTTTGCCATCAGCAACAAAAAATATGCGACATGAAAGCAACTTAAATTTTGAACCGAGAGTATAAAAAGTTACCATCCGCGAAAAACATTTCAGGAGATTTTTGCTACGTTCAATTTTTCGATTGTATTTTTGGCTGGACAAGTAAATCGCATAATCGAAAGTGACATCGAATTGAGCAGGCGCCGTGATCAAGTTAACTTGCATGTTTACTCGCGAAACAAAGGATACATGTGTCAAAATGATGTCAAGACACTGGGTTTTTGTTTTTGTTACTTTAGTTCTTTTTTTCTTTTCAAGTGTCAAAGATTGACAAGAAATGTGCGAATTTGAAACAAAGATCACAATAGCCCAACTCTTTGAGGTTGACCATTGTTTCTGCAAAGTCAAAAATTTACTACTAGTCGAGGTTATTTATCACCTAAGTAATTCCATCGTTTTGGAAATAGCAACTGCTTTATTACTCATCAGCGCCACAAATTCTTGCTGATTCTGGGGCTCATTTTGTAGAAACTCAAGCACGCTTCCAACAGACCTGTTTATTTTCGTGATTTATGCACGTGCTGCGGGCCTATTGGCACCACGGACTTACACTCTTACAGGCCGGTGACTGTGTAGTGCACTACCACAAAAACTGCATTGATGCTACCATCTACAATTGCCCCGCCCACGGTATGTCACACTTATTGGACTTACTAGAAACAAAGAGACGTTCAAATCTGTAGCCTACGAAGTAAGAACATCGTAGATTCGATAAAGCAAAATAATTCTAACTCCTGTAAGATACGTTGCTCGTGAGTTAGTTGAGGATATTTACTTGACATTTTAACATATTTTGTATCTTATAAAGATCTTTTTTTCTTTTTTAATGCTTTATTATTGATGTGACTACAATCTTAGACAAAACTCTTGGGAAAAATTCCTGCTTAAATATCATTTGACATATACTCACAAAGTATATCGGTCTCCCCTATACCAATGTTTGATAATGTGGTGCAAAGTAACGTGCAAGCCTTTGGCCGTTTCTAAACCAACAATGGATTAGGACGAGGGGGAAAAGTTGAGAAAATTTAACCGTTGATCTCAAAGACAAATAAGGGAATGAGCACTTGATAGTGGTGTGTCAGATTTCCCCAACGAGTCTGTCCAAGATTGTCCTTACTCAGTGTCTCCAATTGGCTTATATTGGCCAAATACATTGATACCTGAATAAAGTTGATTGTATTGTATTGCACTGCATTACTTGTATTGTGCGTATGTGTAGTCTATTAATAATGTTGAAGTTCAAATGAGACCTTTAACTACGGTAAAAAAAATTAACAGTTATAAAGCTAAAGTCGGAACTTTCGCCGATCAACAGCATTATCAGAGATGGATGAAACAACCATAGTGAGCGAGTCTCTGCAACACTCGATCATCAGCTCGGTTCAACCATACTTTATTTCATTCATACGGTATTTTAAACAGTTTACGTTCCTTTATTTTTGCACGTATTACTTCATAACTAACCTGAATTAATTATATATAAGCTCCATGCTGAATAATTTTCTTATTCCTGGTGATGTTGTTGATTGACAAAAGCTCGGATTTTAAAATTTAACCTTTAATTTATTACAGTAGTTAAAGAGAGCTGGAGCAGTGGTGAGGGCAATCGCCCTCCACCAGTGTGGCCTGGGAATAGGCCATTTCCGAGTTCATGTCTGCCTCCTCTTCAAAGCGAGTCTAAGTGCGAAGTTTTTGTTACGAAAATTAGTTCTCATTCTTATGTTAAGCAGAACTAATTAACATCACAAAAACTTCGCACTTAGACTCCCTTTGAAGAGGAGGTATACATGAACTCGGAAATGACCTATTGATTCCCGGTTTCGACGCCATAATGATATGTGGGTTGAGTTTGTTGGTTCTCTACTTTGCTCCATGAGGTTCTTCCCCCGGGTACTCCGGTTTTCCCCTCTCCTCAAAAACCAACATTCGACATTGATTGGTTCTGATTTCAGTTGATTTGTAGTCTCTCCAATTAGTAGAGCAATCGTGCGCTGAATAACCTTGAGACTTAAAGCGAGTACTATTAACAACATACAAGCAATAACATGACTTACATGACATTAATTTTCGAATCGAATAAGATTGCACCACTCAAATTTCTGATGATCATCTCGGAAGCAACTTTATCAGACATCTGTACCATGGCTGCACCAAGCTTGTTGGTGAGGAACTTTACCTTCAAGGAACAAAATAAGAACTTGTACTAATCAGCAGCTGCACTAATCAACTCTAATGGAGCAAAGATACTTAGCAATGTAAATGTAGTTGTGTGAACACAAGTGCGAACCTCCACTTCAAAAACTGTTACAGTCAAGTCAATCTAAACTATTTTCAAACAAAGCGTTTGTATCCGAAAGAAATAAGTTTTAACTTGCTTATTTTTGTTTTCAAATTACGTGGGCGCCACCATCTTGAATAATTGTGCCGTGTTACGGTTGCCCTATTGTTATTAGACAAAAGCTCTTTGTGTCAGAACAATAGGGCAACCGTAACACGTCACAATTATTCAAGATGGCGGCACCCGCGAAAATTAAAAGTGAAATTAAGCGATTTTAAAATTCACTTTTCCTGATATAACCACTTTTTTAAAAACAATTTCCTTCGGTTTAAAACTTATTCTGTAGTAAGATTCAAGTCAATCTAAACTATTTTCGAACAAAATGTTTGTATTCGAAAGAAACACGTTTCAGAATCGCTTATTTTTGCAAATTCAAATTTAGTGGGCGCCACCATCTTGAATAACTGTGACGTGTTACGGTTGCCCTATTGTTATTAGACAAAAGCTCTTTGTGTTAGAGCAATAGGGCAACGTAAAACGTCACAATTATTCAAGTTGGCGGCACCCGCGAAATTTGAAAGTGAAATTAAGCGATTTTAAAATTCAATTTCCTCATGTAGACACTTTTTTTGAAACAATTTCCTTTGGTTTAAAACTTATTCTGTAGTAAGAGCGGAGTCCCTTTTAAAGTCCTAATTCAGGGACTGGGTTCACTTTAAGCTTTATTTTTGAAGAAAATAAGAGTCTCTTCAGAAATTCAAGTAAAACATTCACAATTACACAATAAAAAACATTTTATCACCAATGACCATCACCAAAATAATGCAACAGACTCACTCACAAAAACTAACAAACTCTGAAATCTCCTGTTAGGGTCTAATAGAGATTTATTCAGTAGGATCACAAATTATTAACGTTCTGTCATTACCTTGACCACATTACCATAAAGGCAAAACAGGTTGAATATTCTCTCACAGTTCATCTTTTCAGCATTCAATCCATAGACCATCAGCACACAACCAGTGCCACCTGAAGAGCAAAGTACAAGCGTGCTGAACAAATTTCGCTATCCAATAAGGATAAATTCTACACTTGTTTAACCTAAAAAGGCTAATTGCAGTAAATTAGATACTTGCCCAATTCTGACACAGTGTCCCTTTAGTGTCTAAGCCTTTGCTTCCTACAGCACATTGTATTTCTAATGACAAGTTGAGTGTCTAGGGTAGTGTCATTTTTAGGTAAGGTTAAGTCTGCCACGAGTCTAGAAGGCCCACCAGGCCGGCACTTATCTCTGGTTTCTGTAGCATGAAGCGACTGGAAGTATTTTTAACGGCAGATGATTTTACTTTTCAAGAGGTTGGCTCCAGGTTAAAAGGGTTACATTTAGTCACCCATAAACTAACCAGCATTCAATGCATGTGCAATGCCATTAAGCTGTTGCTGCTGTTGCTGTTGCTGGGTCATGCCAGGAAGAGCTCCTAAAATGCCACTCTGCGGCAACTGATACGGTGAGCTTCCCAGTATCCCTAGCTTTTTGACAACATTCTCCACTGGTGATGTACTGCCTGTTAAGGTAAAAAGAAATTCAATTCAGTCCATGCCACTTTATTTATCATACAAGTATCAGATACTAGACTCTGAAAGTGAATGGTTTATGTGAAATGTAACAGACACCTTCTGTCACCAATCAATACAAATGTAGCTCTTAAAACAAGAAATTAGTAAAGTGGGTGTTTTAAGGCAGTCTATCAATCATAATCATTAATATCCTTTGTCCTTTGACACATGGTTCTTTTAGGCTTGAGGCTTTAGAAATCCAAGAACAGACTTACTTTTGGATCAAAGCCCTGAAAATCTCATTACAGTCCTCTATTTAATTACTTATCAGCTCTCCCAAATGGGCTGTTAAAATGTAATGTATACTGTACTTCTCCTTTCCAATAATTGATCATTCTCATAGCGAGTTAATAAATTTGCAATGTAAAGAGCTACGTGTAGTAAAGATGTTCATTATCCATAACTCATTCATACCTGAAGTAGGACTCTTTGGTGGTGGAGTGCTGTGGAGAGAAGCCACTTTTGCCAGGATACCTGGAAAAACACAGATACAACAAAATTAATATTAATTAGAATAGTTCTTTCATGTGAATTGTGACGAAATGCCATTCACTGATTGCAAGTGAGCGAGTAAAACAAGCAAAAAGGAAAATCTTACTCTGAACAGTAGGAAACTGTGCTGCCCTTGCTATGGCTTCATTGGAAATTGAAAGCGCTGATCCATTCAAACCTGCAATTGATTAAACATTCATTCACTGAAAAATCCTTCAACTTTACTCTATTGATTGTCCACTCTATTGATTGTTTGGTTTGCAATTCAGCACATTTTTTTACTTTACTTATTTCAACTTTGGAACCCAAAAACTGTATGAATAAAATCCATTTTCAAGAATGACAAATACAATTTCACACATGGTTTGGTTATATGCATAGTAACTTCCTTAAATAATCTGGCACCACATTCTCAGCCAATCAGATTGTGTTACGTTGTCGTGTACTGGCACAAGTCCATCCATGAATGTAGAGTGGCAGCAATTGATTTTGTGTGACTTTGTTATGTTGTTTACCCCTTTAACCACTACATAAATTATGTGTATATGTACAAAGAAGGCAATAAAAACTTGATTAATAATTCCTACACACTGCACTGCTTCTAAATCTGTCGTGATTGGGTAAAAGGTATCTTAAGTTTGGTCTTAATCAATATTAAAAACCACTTTTAATAAACACTTACTCATTTTTCCATTTAATAACACACTGTCTGGTGGCGAACTTGAAAGAGGGGATTCACTTGAATCATTTCCTGTTACAACCAAAGGTACACGACACTGTTGGTTCAACTCACTGATAAAAACAGTGACAATAGAATTTAAAAGGTGGTAACGAATTTCTATTCATTCCCCTTTTTGTGAATGGAACAGTTTTTCTGTGTTTATGTTATTGTCACAATTTCAATGACAAAAGAACTTTACCCTTAGGACCTACTGATGTGTTTTTTAGGATGCGTTGCTAAGGATGTAATGGTTCAGTAATTTCGGAGAATTTAGCATTATTTTGGTCAGTTTCCAACTTTTGTAAACCAATGACCATAAATATGACGTCTTCGTGCCACACCCATGGTCCCGTGACCAATAAAAGAAAACTCTAAAATTTGTCTACATGCTACACAATTTGAGTATTTAATCAGTGGTTTGATAATTTGTATTGGTTTTTGCATCCAGACAAGCATGGTTTTCTTTGTGACTTTGAAAAATGTTCTTTTTAGAGAGAGATAAACGATACTGAAATACCTATAACATTTTTCAAAAAAGATGATTTGAAAAAATCAATACTTAGCTATATTCTGGGGGGTGAAACGTGCAATTTAAAGACTGCCGGAAATTTAGCTTTTTCTCAAACTGGAAGTCAGTTCGTTTATGCATGCACAGTTGATCTGAGAACAAGCGCGAGGAAGGGCGAGGAAAACCTTCGAAGCAAACAACAATTAGGAGATTGTTATAAAATTTTCCAGGTCAGTGAGTGGATTTTCTGGTCAGCTCATGATATGATGACGTCAGTTACCGGAAGTATATTTCACCTCCTTAGCAAAGCGTGAAAAATCAGTCTGTGGGCCCTTAAACTACACTACCAAACTTTTGAAAATCAACACAGTAATTACAGTGGCTCAAAACACACCGGTCTGTCTGAATAAAAAAAGTGTGAATAACAATTTGGCCCCTAAACCATATTATTATGGCTGTGGGAGAAAAATAATTTGTACACTTCTGAATTCTCATACAAGCATAACATTTAAAATTAGTAGTCTTCCAGTCATCTGAGATGACCAGAAAGTGTAGCCTGGTTACCTTGAGGAAAAAAAAAAAAGGACAACCCAGCAAAAATAGAGAATAAATTAATCATAAGCAGCACCCAACTTATTGTCGATTTCAATTGTCAATGTGGGGCAGTAATATGAAGTTAAAAGTAAGCAACTGAGCACTTTCCCATGTTTTGAATATCTGTAATTTTTACAAAATTGTTAGATAAGAAAATTCAAGAGATACTATCACAAACATGAAGGCAATGGGAAAAAATGCGGCTTGTCCTAGTTCGCTTGCGCCTCTGCTATTGCAAATAACCACTAAACTATCAAGGCAACTTTTTCTGGAATTGTAAATTTTGAAGTATTTAAATACCAGTAGCCATAGCTAACCATTAAAAAATTGGCACTTACAATTAAAATACTGGAAACCAACAACATTTAAAATGGGTTTTTAGACTTAAATTGCTGTGGATCAGCCTTATTCAAAGCCACACTCTATGGAGATCAAAGACACCATTTTGAAAATGCCAAGACTTCCACAAAAACCATAGGTACGCCCTACAAACTATGGGATGTTCAAGCTTGATCGCCATGTGATGTCATTTCAACAGAGCATTCATTCAATCGTAGGAGTTTCCTAATGGGTAACCAAGGCTTTATCAAAGGAACCAAATTCACAGGTTTGGTTGCCCAGCTTTTGTAGCAGGACAACCTGGCCTTTTTTTAATTTCACTGGCATGGCATTACACAAAGAGAGATAAGCCCTAAAGAACAACTTCAAATTGTTGGCCATTCTCAGGTAAAGCAGTAAAATTACCTGAAATTGCTGACAGAAGACCAGCACCCAAAAGTGCTGTCTTGCTGGGGATCCCTGTCAAAAAGATAGAACCACAAATATCATCAATTTTGGTAAGCATGATTCTCATTCAAACTTAACAAAGCCAATTCAAAAATGAATTATAACAAAATTTTGCTATGCAACCAACCTGAATTATTGCTCAGGGCACCTGTGTAGTCCCAGGTTTCATCATCATTCTTAAAAACATTTAACTTCTTCGCTTTCTAAAAAAGGAAAGAAAAACCTGCTTCAAATTCTACAATTTGTTGGAGATGTTTGATTTGCTTCTTGCCTATTAACAGTCACACACAAAAAAGTGATGTATGCAGTAAAAAAAAAAAGTTCTTTTCTTTCAGTTACCTTTGAATAATCAATTTTGAGGGTACAACACCCTGCATAGATATCCTGTCCATTGAGTGTTGCAAGAGCTCTCTGGGCTGCCTCGACATTGTCAAATGTAATTAAAGGTTAAGGAAAAATTTTATGACTCCCACTGGATATGTCACACCTGTAAACAGTCTCCTAGTAACCCAGGCTGAATTCTAAAGGAGCGGCATCTCTTTACAAAAGTTCTTTTTCGGGATTCTCAATAGAATTTTGAACAGCCATGGCATTTTCTTTTTATCAAGAAGCTCAAAAAGGTTTGGAACATGACACCTGTGAATGGCCTGGTCTACATTGTTCCAAATGCAATGTGGAAGCTACTTTTTTCGTTGTGAGAGAAGCCCTTTGAGGTGGCTCGAAATAGTTTCTCCTTTTTTCAAACAAATAAACATATTCTGTCCTTAGGTACAGTTAGGGTAATCATATCAAGACGAAATTTGGCCAGGGTATTAAGTTCCCATCATAGATTTCTCACATCACATTTTCTTCCAAAATAAGATTACCATGGCAACGATATAAGGCATTTCTTTGCACCTTAAAATCAAGGTACGTTCACGCGCGAGTGGAGTTACAGGCCAACACAAACAGATTTAAGTGATCATTAAACAGTTTGTGTACAATTTTTGTAGTTTTCATGAATAGGAGATGTCTATTTATATTCCATATTCATAGGAATGAGAAGAAAGGTGAACGAAATTGGCGATATTTGTTTATTTCTGGAGACCCATTTTGAATCATGAGCTGACGTGAGCAGCTTTCAGAATTGCGTGTGTGGCTTACGCGCGCATGCTCAGCTAAAAACCCTTTCCAGCCTCCTTAAATAATAATTGTCCAGTCATTCTGCGAACAAATCAATTGATTTGTTGCAGATTATTAAACATGAATAATAATGATAATAACAATTATAATAATTTCAAATTTATGGTTAAGTGTATCTTTCCTTGGAGAATGAACATCTAATAAAGAATCTCTGAAACATTTCCTCCTTCTTCCAGGTATTATGCTACGTAGTAACAGCTCACCCACCGATCTCCCCTAGGTAAATACCTTTTCTTACTACTTTCCCTGATGTAAAGACTGCTTAATAGACCTCTACCCTCAAATTTCATATTAATATATTTACACTTGGAAGGATATTCAACCAAAGCTTGTAGGCCATTTTTGTGAAATATCACAATTCTTAAAACCTTGCCATGAGGGCTGCATATTTTATGAAGCACTTTCTGCAAAAATAAGGCAGTCAATTCATGTTAATCGCACCATAAATGTACACCTACAAGGACCATAATAAAAGGCAGCCGCATTTGTCAAAAGCAAAAATCACCAGCTGATTTATTGTCTTGGATAGTCACTATCCTGAACTGTTGGCCACCAGATATTTTATTTTCCTTCCTTTTTTCATTTTTCAATGTGTTGAACGAAAACAGTCTCTGTGAAACGACCCCAGAATTCTCTAAAGTGGCGCCTGTTTTAGCCATCATCCCCTCAACATCATGCTTAGCTGACCGCATTGGGGCACAATTAGCTAAATAGCCTCACTATCATGAGCGCTCTTGTGGCAACAAAGTACTTGCCAACTATGGACAAGACATTGTAAATATTTTCCGACAGTGCCACTGAAGGGAGCACTTTTTCCCTTAATAATATTATTTTTAGACATTTCACATGATTGAGGGGATGTGCCAATATAGGCCATACATAGAATTTACATGTACGATGTTTGTTTGAAAAACTGTTTCCAGAATTTTAACTATTTCAGAAAATGTCAGAACTTTGAACCTTTTTGTTTTCCTTGCAATTCAAGTGCAATTATATCTTAATTTTCTCAACGCTTAAAAGTTTAGGCATTGTGAATTTTTTTCGGGCCAAGAAGATCACCGTCCCCCAAGACTGAAGCAGCCCATACGCTATGATTTTTATACAAGTACTTACCACAGTAATTGGATGCAAAGGGTTGATTATTGTAAGGAGGAGTATATTGCTTGCTTCAGAAGATGCTCCATTGCTGTCCCCATTTAGGACTTTATCCCTAAGGAAAAAAAATCCCTCAATTTAACCTTTCCCACCAAAGACTGAGACTTGCAGATTTTGATCTGTCTAACGACCACAATTTTACTGGTCAATTGGAGGTGCTTTAGGTGTGATAATCCTTATTTATTTCTTCCTCAATGCGCAAGCAGGTGGAATTCTGAGAATCCTGCAATCTGATTGGCTCTGGGAGCGGGTGGAATTTTTCTTTCTTGTCTGCCAACCTGATAGGAAACGGAGTCCTGCTTGCGAGAACTTGTGTGACAAGCCGACGTAAGGACAAAAAGTAGATTTTTTTGAATCCTTTTAAATGTTTTAAACATTAACAGTGCTGTTTTACAAATCACTACCGTAATTTCCGGCCGATTACGTGCGGGTAATGCGTTAATTTTCCAGTAAACCGCGGTTGCTGCGGGTAATAGGAAGGTGCCGGTAATGCGATAATTTTTAAATCTCAGGTAAGAATTTGACAGATTGAAACAAGTTTAAATGAGGATAATTAAACCAACACTTCCTTCAAATCTGTGTGTTGCCTCGTTCGTTGATTCAATCTTTAAAATGATGCTTTATTTGCCGTAGTCTTTGTAAAACCGCTCGATGAAAGCCGAAGCAAATTGAATGAAAAACAATAATCTTTCCCTTCGACCATGTCACAACTTGTCACCGAATTAAAAGTAAATGAGAACGAATTCCTCACTTTAACACATCCTTTTCAATTTTAAAAAAGAGTTTATCGTGAGACACAATTCAATGCTGAAAAAGTAACAAGATGTGAATGTGTTTATTTTGTGATGCCACAAATTTTTCCGTTCAAAACAAATCTTTCATGATCTTGTCTAAATAATTACAAACCTTTACTACTTAATTAAACTGATGCTTCCTTAAAACTTGTGTTGCCAAGCTTGTTTGTTACCATAGTTCAATCTGAAAACGCTTCCTATTCAAGATTTGTGTGATGTTTTATTCTAGTGTTCTAAAAGCCCTCAATGAAAGCCGATGCAAATTGAATGAAAAACAAATCAATAGTGTTTAAGTGATTACTGCACTGGTTCCCAGCCAGCACATCTTTTTAGGAGAAAAAATATATTTATGTTATTCACCGGTCTTGGTCTGTCCTTATAGGGAAAAACTGTGCCCTCCATCTTAAGCACGGCCCAAGGCCGCTTACTTGAGACCTCAAGCACAGTTTTTCTCTATATGGACCTCCCAGACATTGAATAATATATTACCCACAGACTATTGTATTCACATTTCTTTTAATATTCCCATTTCATTATTAAAGCCAACCAAAATAATAATTATCTGGTGTTCAACATTCGCAAGACCACACCAGCCTCTCTAGGATGTCCTAAATTATATTCAAGAATGGAAACAATACATGCAGCTTGTGTTAATAATAAATCATTTTATTAATGAGTAACCAAAGATTGGTAGTGGTCTGCTCTAATAATAATAATAATAATAACAATAATAATAAATTTACAAGTCTGTTTATACTGGGAGACGACTACTCGAGATAACAAAATGACAATCATTTTGCTGACATCATTCATCACTATTACTACCCAAAGCAAGCAAGCAAATGGAAACTCAAACCAAAGCACATAGCAATGCCCCTGGAAACCTCTCTGGAGTCCCCCTAAATATCCCAAGAGAAACCAGTGTATTAATTGGCTTGGTTTTAACTTTACCTACATATTATTATATTTAGCCTCATAAAAATACCACTAATTATATACCGACAAACAGATTTCTTCAACAAAACACTACTGCTAATTATATCTTTTTGTTTTTTTCTTACCTTTTAATTTCCTGACTTTTTGAGTAATTCACAAACATTTGTCTACCAAGAACTGTAAGCGTGTTTGACTGCAATAGAAGACGTTATCAATACAGTATTAAAATAATAGCAAAAAGATATTACAGTATAATCTAAGAGACTAACACAGACAGCCCTGTGATTAAGTTTTCAAATGTACACCTTAGCCATAAGCAAATTATGGGCGAGTGGGTTAATGTAAGACACTACAGTGTAATTGCTGTGTATACCCTTACATGTGACTCGAGAGTTGAAAGAATATTACGTACTTTAGACTTCTGAAAATAATGTGGCATACTTTTCAGGATTATGCAGGTTAATAACAACCCAATATTCTTAACAACCAACTCGTACTGATATTTGATCTTTTCGAAAACGACACTTACCAGAATGGGAATCTAAAGGCACGCTTCCCAAGGAATGTTTGTTTTTAAGTGAAGAAAGCATAGATTTTGATCATCACTAACGAAAAAAAGCTCACCTGGGAATATGATACCAGAGCTATGGCAGATTCAATATCCTGATGTAACAAAAAGAAAAAGAACAATTATTTTTATTAATATTGATTAAAGGTTAATTATTGCATGACCAACATTACATGCTTAAGAAAATGATGAATGAAGGAACGATCCTCCCACTTAGGTACCAAGAACAAAGAAATGTATCTCAACCAAAGAAGCCTGAAAGAATTTAGGGCTTCACGGGGACCCAAGTGACCGTTGCAGGACCAAAGTGGTGACCTCTTACTGAATAGGCCTTTTGCAGCTGGGGTCACGTGACCAAATTTTTCCTAGAGAATTTTTATATTATGGGCTATAACTTAAAGAATGCCAGAAATGGAAGGAGCGCATCGAAAATACCAAAATGGCCAAGTTTGAGTCCCCTGGAATGAAAGACTAAGTTTAGACGACAGTTTGAATTTTCGGAAAATTTAGAAGTTTTGTATGGGAAATGTTGCTGGAGAGCAAGGTCTTGCTCCCCAGCAATATTTTCCATACAAATTTTCTTATTCTTTTAAAACTTCAGACTGTCATAAGATCTCACCTTTTAATGATGGGGGCCTCAAATTTAGCCATCTTGATATTCTCGACATGCTTTTTCCATTTCTGGCATTTGTTAAGCTATAGCCCATAATTTTATGAAAAGTAGGTCACGTGATGGCTTAGCTGCAAAAGGCCTATTTGCATGTGATTAATTAACAACAAGCTAAGGGATTGAGACTTACAGATTTTACTCTGTCTAACGCCAGACGATTTTACTCGTCAACCGGGGGAATCCTGGGAGCCCTGAGGAGTGAATGGGTTAACTTTAACCAAGATCAGATGCACACCATCTTGTAGAATGAGGAACTTCTCAGGGACATTAATTTAGCATAAACCATGGATACCATGGTCAATGTTTTACATGTACATCTATGACAGATCTGATACAGGAGCAGCGTTGGAGCAGTGGTAAGAGACCATTGACCACACAACCAGATTTAAAGTTGGCGATTCATTTTACTGTCAGAACAACACTCTCAAAATTTATTATGTCTTATTGTCTCCCTTTCTAATTATACAATTTTTTTTCTCTTTAAAGTTCTGTTCTCCTTACTTAATGTCCTCAAAGGGAACCTAACTGAACTGGAGGCTTACCTAAAAACTCTCCGGTCATTTAGCATCGAAGATCTAGAATATTATTATTTGTTTGCATGTATGTGCCAAAAAAAATTGTAAATTGCAATTTGCTAGAGTGAATAAATAGAGTAAGTTAACCCATTCACCCCTAAATTGGCCATATTTAGTATTTGATTCTGCTTAATGCCAGACGATTTTACTCGTCCATGGGGAACCCCCAGGAGTCAATGGGTTAAGTCACATCAACTTACTTCAAATTCCACCAATGCTTGTCTAATCTTTGGCAATAATGTTACATACCTGTAAAAAAATCCAAAAATTACACTTGAGGCACTTTGCATAGCACCACATTCACAGTGTATTACAGAGACAGTGGAGCCAGAGATGCTGGAATAGAATAGAATAGAATCTTTATTTATCCACGATAGGAGTTAAAGCTAAAAAGCTTGTGGGGTCGTGTACTTAACAAAGTAATTACATTTCTAAAAACATCCTAAGTAAGAAGCTATAATACAGTAAAACATTAACATTCAAATTTCCAAATTTTTACATCTCAACTTTGGGGGGAGGGAGGGGGAGGGGGGCTCTGTAGGAACTGATGAAAGCATCCCTTTCCCATATTCAAGCAAAAGTAAAAGACAGGTAGATCACATTTGTTTATGTTGTTTGTACACAAAAAATTCAGCATTTTAAGGAGAAAGCATACAATAACATTTCCAAATCAGTTAATATTAAGTTTTGCCTTATGGTGCTCGCCTTCCAGCTCCATTTCCTCCCCAAATATAAAATGAGCTGTACAGAGTGAAACAAATAATCCGAAATTATAATGTTCTTTCCTAAAACATTTATGATTATACATGCACAACAAGGTCCACCCCCATGTGTACCGTCCTGCAATTCCTCATTTTATGGACAAGCATGCGACAAGGCTTCATCTGGTCACCTCTTCTATTTGTTATCCTACTAGACCGGGTTCTGAAGAATGCACTTGATGAGAACGATATGGGAATAGTACTGGAAAGAAGCCATAGCCCCCATTATCGTCAGCAGAGACTATCAGACCTCGATTTTGTCGACGTCATTGCATTGATAGATGACCCAGAGGCCAAGCTGCAGAATGGACCATCACAATTGGAACAGAAAGAAGGAAAAGTAGGGTTAACAGCAAACGCAAAGAAGACAAAAGTTAATATGCCAATATCCAAGGAGCCAACTCCATTAACCATAAATATAGGGAATGATGAAACAATAGAAACAGTTGAAAAGTTTGTGTACCTTGGTGGGACCATGGCCCATAATGGAGTCTTCACCCCAGAGCTAAACTATTGCATAGGGAGGACCGCAGCTGCCTTTAACAGATTGCTTCCAGTTCTCACAAACAGTCATGTAAGCATCAATGCCAAGGCAAAACTATTCTAAGCTGTTGTGCTAACTACACTGCTGTATGCATCAGAAACCTGGAATACTGCCGTTCAGGAGGAGAAACAAGTATCTGCTTTTTATAACCACTGTTTGAGGAGAATGATTGGAGTGACATGGAGAGATTACATGTTGAATGATGAATTGTACAATGTAACTGGGCCAACCCCCACTCATTGAGCTACTTTGTACAAAGCAGCTGAGCTGGTTCAGTCAAGTAATCTGGATGGATCCAAAGAGATTGCCAAGGAGAATATTATTTTGGGAACCTCCTGTAATGCAGCGGCTGGTACATGTATACAACAGATGCGATTGAAGGACAGGATCCGACAAAATTTAAAGGAAATAGACCGTATTCATAAATGGCGGTCAACAAACATTGTGCTCTTCAAATTTGATTTAGCCATTTCCCCTTTATTTTATTTCTGTAATAAAGAACTGGAGACATTGGAACACTTCTTTTTTTACTGTAGCAAGGTTAGCACCTTTTGGAATGAGCTAAACATTCTCCTCAAATCGCAAAAGTTAATCTCTAAAAACTTCCATATCCAAGATATTTTATTTGGACTTTTTTCTGCGGATAATGTTGATGAAAATATTCTAGTTACCGGTATTTACATTACACCTGAGAGCAAATACCTTATTTTTTGTTCGAAATTAAGCCAAACGTTTCCCACTATTGCCCTGTTAATATCCAAATGCAAAACAACGCCCCAGATCGAGCGTTTCAGTGCAAGGAAAAATAACAAACTCCACTTTCATAATAAAAATTGGTATCAATTTTTACCCATAATGGAGCATGAGCTATCACCTCCAATGCCCAACTTAAACTAATACTGCAGTATTGTAATATGTTGTAGTGCGTATAGCTTAGATGTGTAGTGTAGTTTTGGATGTTCTGTGTTTATTATAGATAGGTAGCGTAGTTTCGATTTATAGCTCCTATGTATAGTTTAAAATTAACATGTAAACTAATAAATGTGGATATATTAATTAAAAAAATTATTACATTCGTTTTGAAGTCTTTTGTCATTCATTTTGAAGTCTTTTACGTCGGCTTTTGTCCACTGCGTTCGTTATGCCCAAGACAACATTATTATGTTAATTTTGAATAAATTACTTAGCTGGAACTTGGCTCAAATCTGACCCGTGTATAAGTCGAGGGCGATTTTTGGAGCTTCTTTTGAGGCCATAAAAGGTCGACTTATACACGGGTAAATACGGTACTTAGCCACCATTTATGAATACGGTCTATAACAGTCACCTATGAAGAGGCAGTTGGGCTTGCTGGTGATAGAGAGGGCTGGTCCACCCTAGTGATGCCCTGCGTGGTCACTCCACCACAACATAGGATGATGATGGATGATGAGGTGCTACAATGCTTGTACTTGGCAAGTGGGCTGCTCTCTTCAAACAGTCATCTTTCAAGGTCATTAATAACCCGGTAAAATTTATTTTACTCCCATTTAATTTAAGTAACAAAAGAGAGATAACAACATCATTGGAAAGCTCTCCAATCTTTCAGTTTCAGGTTCAGTTTCAGTTTCAGTTTCAAAATGAACCAGATGAAAACGTCTATTCTCATTTCATGTAAATAACATTCTGATATTGATTGCCAGCCAGATCGCCAGCCAGATGCCGTAGTCAAAGAAAACTCCATGACAAATTTAACATTTTCACTTAGTATCCAGTATTAATTCAGGTTTAAGCCACTGAAACAAGACAAATTTAAAGGAAATGACTTTGCAGCAATAAATGAATTCCATACATATATGCTACCTTTCACCATCATTGTTACTCCTACAAATAAAGCTCTTACCAACATGAGGTGATGTACATGTAGATTTGAACAATACAAAGATTACATGTAATATTACGATGACTTGGTTGCACTGGGAAGAAAACCAGAGAGCTCCTGACAGAGCTTAAACGTATGAATTCTGATTGCTTGTTCAGAAGCTCAAGAATTGAGCTACAACAAAGTCTCATGTCAGGAGATTCAATAACATTTGAAGTTGGTGGCTACTTTACTAGTAGAGTAGCCCACTGCATCACTAGGGGTGTCTGGGCAGGCCCATAGGAAGATTTATTTTTTTTGTTGCACCCCCCTTCCCTACGGGCCTGATTGGGGCATGCATGCATGTTGGTTGAGCATCGGGCTGTCATGCGGGAGGTCGTGAGTTCAACTCCAGCCGGACCAACACTCAGGGTCTTAAAATAACTGAGGAGAAAGTGCTGCCTTTGTAATTACATCCGCAAATGGTTAAGACTTTTAAGTCTTCTCAAATAAGGACTATAAACCGTAGGCCCCGTCTCACAACCTTTCAATGCTCACAACCCAGTGGGACGTAAAAGAACCCACACAATATTCGTATTAAAGAGTAGGGCATGGAGCTCCCGGTGTTGTGGTCAGGACTTATTGCATTCATTCATGTGCTGGGTGAGATCGCTAATGGACTGATAGCGGATGGCAGCGGCGCCTATATATGCTGATGTCCGATCTCACCCATAGATCCCTTGCTTGTAAAGCGCATTTGAATATATTAATAGAAAATGCGCTATATAAATTCATTACCACTACCATATGCCATTTTCAATAGACGGCTCCCAAACACTACATTTCAAAAGCAAAATTGATGAACACCTTTGGATGCCTTTATTGATGTCTAAATCTTTGCTTTAAATTAATCTGTCTTTAATTTCTTTTAATTGAGGGGGGAAAGGTAGCAGACTTCTCTCAGTGAAGTAACCAACACTTTTCTTAAATGTCAGTACTCATTGAAATCACTTCACGTTTTGTTGAAAGGTGGCCTCTATTCTGCTAAAAATGAGATACCCAAAGGTGGCAATCTCACAACAATCACTGTATTTAAAAGAAGGCGATTTCAAGCCCCATATATTCATTGATCTCGTTTCTTTACAATGATAAACTATGTTTCTTAATTTGATTACCAACCTAAAATTCACCATTTTGTTATTACAAGACTAGGTCTTCTTGTAAAATTGACCATAAACAAATGACAAAGTTCTACATGTAAACAGTGTAAAATCTGAATAACTCTATAACTTTACTTCATTTTTTTACTTGTTATGTCAAAAGGAAATTTAGGTAATTGGCATCGGAAGGAAATACTTGAAATATTTAATTAATGCAACATATTGTTGCATCTGGGAAAGACAGGAAGTAAAACATATCACAGATATGGCCACAGAAAAGTTACTTTTTTCCAAATGTACGCTGTTCTTTACCAAGAAAAAAACATTTTTCAACAACACTTTTGATCAAAATTTAAAATAATTTATTATTGTAGAGACCTCCAACTGAAAATGTCACTAATCAGGCAACAAGGATGTATTGTCACCCCTTTCATTCCACAAGTTGACACAGCAAGAAATATGCACTAAAACCTTTTTTCTCACTTGATTGTTGAACTTTGGTCAAGACTTTCACCCACGTGGACGGGGTGTGATCAAGCATACCTCGTACACTCCGCAAAATTTACATGTTTTTAGGTTAAATTTTATTTAGACTTTGAAAGCATTCAAACTTCATCATTAAGGGTTTGCACTTTGAACCAATTTAAATAGGCTTAAAATTTCACAGCCTCATATCATGGTTTCTGTGACATGTTGACAACTGAGGAAGTTGGTTTTACTTTTTGACTTTACTGTCATTTCTACAGTGGTATAATTCTCTTTTCTTCTTTAAAGGGGTAGTTTAAACCTGCATTTTTTTCCAAAATATACTTCACGTAAAAAAGAGGAAGTAATGCACTTGAAATAGTGAGGTTGAAAGTAAAATGCAAAAAAAAAAAAAAATTGGTGCCAGGATCATAAAATGGTGTAGGGTACATTGATTTTTAACTTCTTTCTACTTTTCTCAAAACATCTTTCATTATTTTTCCAGAAAATCACCTTATTCATAACTGTCCCAAGTTTTTTCTTTTACAAGCACATTGCATTCCTCACCTCCTGCTTTCAAACTCATTTGAAAATTAATAGATCTTAAAGATAAAAGAATCTTGATTAATCAACCACTATTCAGGGACCAATAAGTTCCCTGCAATTATTATTGCCATTACTACAGTTATATTAACATATTAAGTTACCTTCAAAATTTCAGATCCTGAGAGCCCTGTCAATGGGGCTTGCTTCCGGGATGAATGGGTTAACAACATCTAGTGGCCCACTCCCTTTCAGTCTTACATATTTTACTCTGCATTTAAGCCAGACGATTTTTATCATCAGTAGGGTCTGCTTCAGAGATGAATGGCTTAAATTTTATTCCCTTTTTGTCTATTCCATATTGTGGCAATTTAAAGATCGATTCTTGCTACTATTTTTAGTCTCCACATGAAAGAACATTCCTGCCATGCTTGAGCTTAAAAAAATGTCTCAGCCATTTTACAGTTCTATCTTTTAACTTTATCATCAAAGTTTATAAATGATATGCCTGTTGCAATGAAAGTGTAAAAGGTTTAATAATAGTCATGGGAAATTGACAAGACATGATCTAATTGAAGAAAGAGGAAATGACAAATTTGGCATAACATCTTGACACTTAAATTGTTATCTTTTTTA
Source organism: Montipora capricornis (assembly GCF_036669925.1). Classification (NCBI taxonomy): domain Eukaryota; kingdom Metazoa; phylum Cnidaria; class Anthozoa; order Scleractinia; family Acroporidae; genus Montipora; species Montipora capricornis. Next base: position 16,981 of record NW_027180154.1, on the reverse strand, counting down.
TCACAATACCATATGGACAAAAAATTCTGTTACAGCAGTGAGCACTTCAGCCCAGTTGCACAAGTTTTCAAAAACAGAAATAAACAAACAAAGATATTTCAGTTTAATTTAACAGCTTGAAGCCAAGGCTGCCCACAAAGAGATGTTAAAATGATTTGACTGCCAAGCAGGCAACTTCAATTTGAAACAATTTTTATGGGACATTTTCAGTCATATTATTCTATGTACCAAACATTTTTAAATAAAACAGGGTTTTGTTTGTAAGAAACAATCTTTTAAAGCCACATGTCAGTCCAAGCATTCAGCCCCTAAAAGGGAATATTTAGATTTCAACATGAAAATTCCTATCCTCTGATAAAATTTAAGTTAATAGCCAAAGTATTTAAATACTCTTGTGATTTTGGACATGCTAATTTCAGAAGCCCTGTCACTGACAAGGTAAGAAAAGTTTTCACTTTCAACTCCAACAAAATGAAAAAAACACTTTGTGAATTAACCTCATTACTATGCAAACATTTTCTTTTGTTTTAAAGAAAACAATAAATGTGACCACTGATCCCTACAGAAAACCAAAAACACATATAAATGACTATAATTTAACTATTATACATGAACAGAAACTCTATTCTTGTGAATCTGATAAATAGAGTAGATGTCATGTTATATAATTTTAACACTTTAAGACACAATTTTGCTTTGACTATAGATGTTGCACACAGGAACTGGTTTCCTTTGATAGAATGAACTGTTGCCAGGAAAATATTAAAATGTTGCTTTTATGTCATATTCAGGTAATTAATATCCTACACGCAGAACCATAAGTATGCAGCTCTCAAATTACTTTCAGCTTAAATTTCACATTTTTTTCATTGTTCTTCAAACATTATGAATTCTTCCAGCACCACATTCAACACCACTCAAAGAACCTTTACCTGCAGAAAGCTACTCTCTCTAATTGAAGGGATATCTTGTGAGCTGTCTAAACAATTGCCATTGTATCTTTCACTTATTCAGAGATGTGAATATCCACTAATATCCACAACTTTGGAACCAGAGTTGCACATGAACATACAAGAAGAATTGAGGAAAAATGCACAAATAACAACAAAAACAGAACCATGGAAAAGGGAGAAATCTTTTTACAACATACATAAATGCAGCTTTCATCTTGGTCACCCAAATTACGATTTGAATTAATCCAAAGTGGTAAGAATCTTGATGCAAATTATTAAAAAAAAACAAATTATTATATGATATTGGGAACTGGTGCAACGAAAAGGCACCATAAATAATTATTATATTGAACATATTTACTTTTAATGAAGACAGCTCCTTCACAGGAAAGATCTGCTGGACGGGTGAGATGTTCTTCAAAATTTCCAATTTTTGTCAGATATAAAGAAAAATCACCAGGATTAACTTTGTTTGGATTGAATATTGAGAATCTATTGAGCTTACAAAAAGTTCAAGGTCACAGGATTACCAAAATCCTAATTTACTGTTGATAATATACACACAGTGTAGGAACTTGTATGGTTTTGTGCTTAAAAAAAAAACATTCATTTAATTTTTGTTCTGATTCACACCATGTGATGCCTTGGTGTTGTTGTATTTACACTGTACCTGAAATAATTTATAAAAGCATATCCAATTCAAAAGAATAAGGAATAATACAGAAATTGGTTGTACAATAAAATTGGAATTTTTTAAGTCCTATAAAGATCCAAGTAGAGAGCCTCGTACCTTTTTACATGATATTCAGCAGTAAACAGGTTAACACCCCAATGTGATTTGAAGCAGGTACATTTATTTCTGAAAATGACTTGCACAGACCACTGGATATTCAAATTCAATTCAGTTTTCATGTGATAGCCTTAAAATAGGAGTATGTGTAACCAAATTCCCTTAAGTACAGAAATTTTACTATATTTGCCCTCAGTCAGTGGTACACATGTAAGCTCATGTGATATTTCAAGGGTGCCTCTTAAGTGATTATTTTCTAATAAAATCACAGTAACTGTTACATAACATCTGGAAAAAAGTAAACAAAGCTTTAAAGGAAATAATTTGACAGCATGACAATTGTGATAAATAGTTTAAAGTTTTTGTTTCACCACCACCCTCCCTTAACAATGAGACTACTGAGGAAATTAAGATTTGTTCTGGGCTGTTCCATACAGTGGATTTCCTATTTCTTCTTTAAAATACCGGTAACATGGTCTCTTCTCTGTTAGCATAATTGGGCTATAAATACTCAAAATTTCACAATTTCACATAAGACAAAGTGGCATGTAAGCTGCTACAGCTCACAAACCTAATTCATGGAAATACTCCTTTTGTCTTCATGAAGATACTACAGTGTATCATTAACACTGCACCAGCATTGCATTTTGCATTTCTTTTTAAAAAGCACTATTATTGCCTGTTAGTTCTCCAGAGATGATGACATCAGGTCCCAGTTGTTCAAAAGGTGGATAACACTATCAATCAGATAAATTATTGTCCATTTGACGTATCCACTGGATAGTGATTTATCCGGAGGATAGCGCTATCCATCGTTTAAACAACTGGGACCAGACAGGTGGAACAGGACACCAAATGTTGCACAGGTCTCCTGACTTCACTGAGATTTAATAATTATTTTTGAAACAAGTTTCTGTACTAATGTAAGCAATGATTAACATATATCAAATATGTGGTTGGTTGGCTGCATAGTTCACAGAAATACAGGCAACTGTATTTCAATGATGCTCTCAATGTGACTGCGCGATGCAGTTATGAGCTATGCTGTCAGTCGTTATTTGACTCTGTGGCTGCGTGATACAGCTTGAGTCAAATACCCACATTTCACCCTTGATCACCATAGAGTCTCCAGTAGCTCAGTGGTTAGCGCATCCATACTAGATCACGTAGGGTCATGAGTTCGAAGTCCATCTGGGGCTCGGATTTTTCCGAGTTCCCGGTGGGTTCATTTGTAACACCTTGTACTTGATGTAAGTTTCTGTACTGTCTAATTAATTAGACCCTTTAGCTAGCAGAGTTTAACTTGCTATCAGTATAGATCTGGCACATACAAAGCGGTAAGCTTAAGTTAACAAAGTAGTCCTGATTTATCCAAATGACATAAAAATAAGACTCTACAGGAAACATCTTACAGGTATGTATACATCTTTGGTTTTTGTGGTGCACAAAGAATATTTCCAGTTTAAACCACAATGTTGCCAATGGAAACATCACAACCCAATCACAGCAACAAAGTGGATTACCCAAACCTAATTTAAGATCATGGATAGACTTTCGAAAAGGAAACAAAGGACTTTTCATACTTGATTGGTGCCAATTTTAGCGACCCAAAAACGGGTCGCTGAGCTAGGCCAATCAGAGTAGTCCTCGTGGACCCCAGGGGATAGAGTTGTCAATCAAAGTTTGCCACACGCAGTGAAGCGTGACTTCCAACATGCTACTAAGGCCACCGGGTATTCCGAATTATGCGACTATCAGAAGAAAATAATTCCAGAATATCTGTCTTGCATAGATCTGTTTGTGTCTTCTCCAACCAGAGCTGGGAAAAGTCTGACCTTTGAACTAGTCCCGTACGCTTTTGGTCGTTTACTTGGAGAGGATTGCAATGCTATCGTATTCGTAATTGTTCCACTGATTTCAATCATGAAAGATTTGGTCTCCAGCTGCAAATGTCGTGGCATTAGAGTGTCATATGTAGGAGACAATACATTTAAAATCTTAAGTATAAACTGGTGTTTGAAAGTCCCGAGGCGATTCTCAACGACTATCGACACATTTTTCGTCGAATGGAACAAAAAAATTAAAAATGCAAGTGTATTCCTCAACGAGAGTCATTGCATCGCTAAATGGTCTTCACTAAGATGTATCTTTTAATCCCGGTGTAGTACGTCTCCTACACCTGAAGCCTACCTGATCTTTCATGAGTGAAATCAATTGACTTTCTTGACGATTCAAAACTTTCCCTTTGATACTTGCTAATCTTTCGAATTAGTGTTTTGTTTCTATCAGCACAAATCACGGCACAAGTGTTGGTCCAAAAAATACCACTGGAGATCTTCTTTCCAAGCGGCGACTCGAGATTGAAAATAAGCTTTTGTTTTATTTCATCTTTATTTCTGATACCTTTAGCACAAAGTCAACAAATTTCCTCTTTCGATTTCGTAGAATGTTCGACTGTTTTCGTCGGATTGCGCCATCAAGTGCAGGACTTGTGAATGACGTCATCCCCTTTTTGGTGTGAGACGCAAATGAGAACCTTGCAAGCGAGACAAGTCGACCTCTCGCGACTTCGTCGCTCGCTCATTTACTTTGCGTACGAAAAACCATGATTCGCTCCCTAAAGCATTTTCTCCTGGGATTATCGTGAGGTCGACTTGTGGCAAGTCGAGATCATGGATTGCAAACATGTGATAAAATCATGTGATAAATTAACTTTAATGTTCTGAGCATTCAACAGTTTCCAAATTTTGTATTGTTCAAACTACAATTAAGTTGTTGAACTTAAATGTAGCTTGTGGGGGGAGATACATGTATTCCCCTGAAAATTATAATTACCACATCTTACTGCAAGATCTGTGCACTGAAACTCAAAACCCAGGATGGTTTTATGGAACCTTAAAAACATGGTTATGATTAATTAATTAATTAAAGTAAAACAACCTTCTCTCATATTATAGCAAAAATTTGAAATTCTGTGTAATCCACAATGATATTCTTGTAGGAGTTAGTATCATTAAAAACATTCATCACCCAAAAAATTTGGCTTTTAGAAGTCTTACCTTGAGGAACAACATCTTGGAGGAGAGACTAGAATAAAAAACCAAACATGCACCCCACTGGCTGATTACTGATACAGTTAAGCATCACAACTCACGTTATTTTTCCAAAAGGCTGAAGAACACTTATTAAATCTGTTTCTTTGCAACCATCTGCAACTGCTCGACAATGAATGACACGTGAAGGGGGAGTGTTATGGTGCGCTGTGGAATTAAGAGCTAATGACTGTGGGATGGAAAGGCTTGAACTTGATGTTAACGTGGAGATAGATGAGCTTGGAGACAACGAATAACCTGAAAGAGTAAATAACACAGCCCAATTAGATTATTTATGAACTTTTTCCATCTTTTTCCATGAAGGGCAACTTTTTTCCTCTTTCCTAAGCATACTACACTGTAGTTTGATTCACAAACAAAACTTTGAATGAGTATGAAAAAAAATTACGAAAATCTACGTATTCTGTAACATAAATTTTATGACAAAATGACTTGGATGCTGAATTGTAGATAAACAGGACCAGCAAATTTTCAGACAACTGTAGTCTTGGAAAGGAGTCAACAGATTTGTTTGTTATCATCATTACATTTTTGCCAATAAGCCCATGCATCTGCATCTCTTCACCATAATCTACAACTGTGTTATAATCCAGTATCAAGCCCACACTTCATGTTGACAAAGCAACTAGCTCTCTGCAGGTTACTTATGACAACATTAAAATTTAAGTAACATAAAGCAAAAGAAATAACACTGATTATTCTTTTTGCAAGACTGTTCTAGCTCAGGGCATTGCTTTTTGCAAATGCACACAAAATGTCTTGTACTCTTCTTGTCAATTATTATGTGTGCCAGGGGTGGAATATGAACAATCAAATAATCATGAATAATCAACCATAGACTGAGGCATGTTATTGGAGAAACATCTGTCTGAGAAAGCAATCAATCTTTACAGTCCCAAGTTGTGTCTGGCAATAAAGATACACCCACAAAACAGGAAAAGATCTTTGAAACAACATCCTATGATACATACTTTTACAGTGTCCGGGAAATGACTTAAAACAAAAGTACTTTGAAAAAACTTTAAATATGTCACTATTTAAAAAAAGCTAAGATTGATTTGCACCTGCATATGCCAATCAAACATTTACTCCTTCTACTCTGACAAAAAGAGAGTGTCCATGCTTCATATCATTAAGCACAAACAGGAACAGCTGAATTGAAGAAAAATGTTACTAGTTTCTAATGACCTCAACAACTTCTCCTTGTTATGAATTCAACTCCATTCAACATAAAATGCATTTTTTGAAAAAAGCTATGAGAAAAGTTTTAATATGGTGACTACCATGATACTGCTCTAGCTGAACTATAAACAAGGAATGTTGGACTTTGGATTACTGTTTCTTAAATCTGTTCACCATAAAGAGTAGAAGAACTTTTCTCAGAAGCATAAACAACAGAATGAACACAAAATTACTTCAACTCTGACAAGATATGAATACAGTCTGAATCTGATGCAAATTCACCAAAGTCTACATAAATATACAATTAATTTTGCTTCTCATTGGTTGGCACAAATTTTGGCCATTTAACATGTTACTTACAATGGATCCACTTCCTCAGTTTCTCTCAATCCTTCATTATTGCCTTGCCTCAAGCTTAATTATATACGCCAAAGGGAACCTCCAAATACTTGTGGCAATATGGCATTGTTTTTAAAACACATTCCTTGTGGTTAAGGCATTTGGTTACGATTTTTATAAGGCATTTAAATTGTCCAATGTGCTAAGAAGGAACCCCTGGAAAGCAACCAAAACTACATCCAACAACCTAAGCAAAGCATTTGACGCAATTAATTCTATTTCAATACTGATCTTGTGACACAAAAGCAAGAGGCTAAGAATAATTACATGTTTAACATTTTAGCTTCTCAAAGGTCAAACACAATATTCTGCTTATCTACTCTTAAAATTCTTAATTTAAAGAAACTCAATATATTATTTTCTGTGATTTACTGGAAAGGTCTGCTAACAAAAGTATCCTCGCTGACGGCTGTACATTCAAACAGACTTGCCTGCAAGAAATTCAATAGAGGCAGTTCTCAATAGAGATACAGTTAGAGACTGGGCAAAATGAAAGGCATCTTTGCCCCTTGGGTCAATTTAATATTGACGTTGCATTAGCCATAATAGTACCAAAAGGTAAACAACATTACGATGTCTAAAGCATCCTTGCCTCAGTGCTTTCAATAATTTTAGTGCTCTTCAAGTGAAAGGCTGCATTCCAAGAAGCAAATATTTAAGCTTTACCAAGTCACAGATTTAGAGCGATAAGGTTCAGCGACTCTCAATTCTTGACCGGATCAAAATAACAAAAAGAATTCACGGTCTGTTGTGTTCCGTGAAGAGCGTGTAATTATCTGCTCTACTGACAATTGCGGCCAATGATCGGAGAAGTGTGTTTCTTTTATATTTTAATCAAAAAGCTAGCGACTATAAAATCAATGATGAGTGAAAAACGCATATAGTTGAGTGTTCCTTCCACTTGGAAAATACTACAAAATTGAAAGGTTATCCATTCGAAGAAAGGTGCTGGGCTGGCAAAAAATAACTTAGCAGATGAAAATTACTGATAACACAGCCAGAAAAGACGGCATGACTCCTTCGAAAAAGTCAACATGATATTGTCCTAAGCTTTTTTCATTAACATTTTCATTCATATCACCAAGGCCGGAGCAATGCACGTACCGCATACATGCACGCACAATGCCCGAGAATGCTCCGTAACTGATTTTACATTTTCGGATAAAAATGTGGATGGTCGGAAATTCAACAGCCACACTTTCCGTTTTGTACATATGTGTGCGAGGTTAAGTATCAAATGAAAAAAATCTACCCTTCATTCTTTCAGGAAGAGGCTTTCCAGACGTTGCGTGGTTATTGAGCATTCAAGCAAATGACAAGCACCATAATACATCATTGAATGACACTTCCTAACACGCGCTCGTATGTGCCCGGTGTTGGCGAGTGCGTTTATTTCTTTTTTAGCCAAAGCACCGCAGTCTTCATGGTTTATTGACTAAACGTGACGGCCATTTAAAAATACATGAATTTCCAAGTTTAACATCAATACTAAGACAACAGATTCGAGAATAACAGACGCGTCTCCCAGCAATAGAGCCCCTATAAGAACATTAACACATTGAGTGCACGCCCAACTTAAGACCACATTTCAGCGCTCATTCCTTCACACGATTTCTTTCTTCACCCCATACCCGCATTTTGTGCACAACACATGATATTCCTCAACTGATTACCCTTTTACAATGAAACTGAGTATGACAGCTGAAATATTTATGATCTCTCAAGTAACGCATTAAAGTCGAGAAGAAAGCCAAGCGCATATATGCATACCTGTCGCTGAGGAATATTCCGAACTGAAACCATTCAGTGAATTGTAGTGAATGCCGTAAGATGCTGGGTATGTGAACAAAGCCGTTGCGTCGGTCTGTCCGCAGGGATACGCGTACGAGGAGAAAGAATTTGATGGGAAAGTGTAAGGGTATGAATAAAATGCTGAAGAATCACTAGCAACTGGCGAGGAATGCGAGCTTGTGGGAGAGCTGGCGGCGTCCGTTCTGTAATATCTGGCGAATTTTGATTCATCGAAGTTGGTTGCTGTCAAACCGCTATCCATTTTGGCCCGTTTATTTGGGCTTTCGATGCCTGACAAGGCTATCATACCGCCAACTTCTGCCATGTTTTCAGTGAGAAGTTTCCTGGTTTTACCAGCGATTTGCAAAGCCAGCGGGTAATATCAACACAGATGTCTCGTTCCAGTCTCTCGCATAGAGCTTAAGCGAAACTTGTGATTGGAGCATTTTTCTTCGAAAATATTGACCAATGAAAAGCCGTAAATTAATGTAACATTAGCCAGCCATGTTGCTCGCCAGAAAATAGCGCCATTTTGAAACAAGAAAATCGCATTTTAGTTTGATGTCTCGATTAAAGAAAAGTGGAAAACGCTCAGGGACTACAGCGAGTGTTACAGATCACGATGAGGAGGCTTCCAGCTGCATTATTTGTTTAGAAAGAGTTTCTTGTCGCGGAAAACTAAGTGTCTGTAATCACTGGTTCTGCTTTCCTTGTATTTTGGAATGGGCTGAGGTCAAGACAATTTATTCAGTGATGTACTTTGTAGTATCACTACGCATCTCTATTACTGGATTCGTGGAAAAGTGGAAATAAATTATTGAAGTTATTGCTAACGGAAAGGGTTTTTTTCTTCACAGAACACAAATACCTGCCCGATCTGCAAGGCCCGATTTCGTTGCATAACAAAGGTACAATTTTAGATACGAGATCTACAATGATGCAAATAGTATATTCTATTAAAAATAGATGTTTTTCTTATTAAGATTTTACTGGAGGGAAGTTTTAGCGTAGATCCAAGAATGAGTGGTAAAAATTCCAAGTTACTTTCAATTTCTTCGGAAGTAACCCTTGCTTAGCTTTAATTTGAGTATAGTAATGTCTCAGAGATTTGAAATTTTAATAGAGGATCATATTCATTTCTCAATTTTCATCACTCGGATTACCAATTAAAGCCTGTCAAAACAAGCGTACGCTTATTAAATGTAACAGATGCGACACGATGCAGGTGTTAAAGAGAAGAAAAGTTATTGAATTTACAACAAACTGTGATCCCCGATGTGTCAAATAAAATACTAAACAATAATTGCACTATTGCATGAGAAACTCGAAAGTAAAACTGAAAATATGTTTACTTGCAATCACACTTTTGACGTGTAAGAAAAGCTAAATTGTTTTTTTTTTGCAATGTAGTGATTACCTCAAAGCGAAGTTTGCCATATATTTTGAATGAGTTTAGTACCAGACAGATGTCTCCTGAGTTCATCTCCCTTTGAATATTTAAAAATAAAATTCTTCTTTCTTATTCTCAAGTGTAGTTCATCAATTTTGTGGTTAAAAATTATACCACCAGTTTCAAACTGAAGCTAGTGTTATTCATCAAATTTCAAGTGTGTTTGTTGTTGATTACCATCTTGCAACCACGGCAAAAAGATCAGTTACAATACAATGATGCTTCACTTTAAGCTCACAGGTCCCTGTACATGGGAGAACAGGTGAATGTGAAATAGTTAACTTGGAAATAAGATACAGAAAGATTCAATGTTATTTACACAACAACTTCAATTTTGATTACTTTTATTTTCCATAATCATCACTGTCCATTTTTTAGTAAAAATGGGATGAGGACAAGCAAAGATGGAATGTCTTAGCTTATTTTTATCAAAGCTTGGCAGCACGGGCAGAATCGACTGGTCTAACCTGGTCAGGAAGTCCTGTGCCATGAACTTTTTCCTCATCTGCCTTCTCATTTTCTTGTAAAATGCAACAATGCCTGGCTGGAAAACCCCATTTACATGTAGCTCCTGGGAAACCACAGTAACATTTCCCCCAAGCATGACACTGAATTGTCATTACTTTTGTGTGTACATGTAGTAAACTGGATAATACAAGTATTTCCCATTGTCAAAGTGAGGATTAATTTTTGTGCGGGAGAGGGAAAAAGGCAGCTGTGCATTAATGATTGTAATATTGTTAATGTCAATGCAACTGAAGGGTATTTCATCGAAATTCCTCACAATATTATTTTATGTTTAAGCTGGCTACCTTCTCGGCCAAAGCTTGTCCAGGAGCTGGCAATTGACTGTTTCGTTTGATTACATGTTAACTTGCTTTTGGCCTACATGTGGGCAAGTTTTCAGCTTTCCCAGTGAGGCCTTCTGTAAAAATCCAGCAGCCTGGAACCATTTTTTAGCTGATAACCATTTCAATGTTTTAATTTTATGAAAATGGGTTTCAAAGATGATATGCATGTCTATCACCTTTGATTTTTCTTTTTTGTAGATTCATGTGAGCCCCTTCAAATCTCCTCCAACCAAAGTTCGTGTTGGAGACAAAGATCAGAGAGTCTGGAATGATGATGATGATTTAGTAGCAGAAGATGTTCTAGATGCCATTGACTCAGATGATCATGATGATGATTATGAACCTCCTTATCACATGGAAAATCCGTGGACCAGGAGCTCGAGGAACAGAGAAAGGCAACAAGAAAGTGTATGTATAAAATAGAACCAAAATAACATTTTTTCCTTTGGAGATATCTGCTTATCAAAGTCTTACCACAAATTTAAATTTTAAATGAGCAAATAATTTGACATTTTAATCAGTTAAAAATTGCTTTGACTCACCATCTCCCTGATAGAAATTTAAGAACAATTTTAGTTGCAAGTTATGGTCCAGATAGTGTGTTTTGTTTTTGATTTAACGATCCTTCCAAAAAAATAATTATTGATGTCATAAAATCTCATGGCGTAAAGCAGCCCTTTAAGTTTAGTATTGGTGCAAGCCGGCAAAAAAATGCCTACAAGATAAATTAAGATTTCAAACTGTGGGGTCTACATGTACTTAGGTTTCATAATATATCAAATTGCAGAGGAAGAAAGCTATTTACCCCCCCCCCCCCCCCCCCCCACCCCAATTAATCATGATGACCGTAGACTAATCCAGTTATTAGGATTTTGTTCCCCACCAGTGAATTAAAATGTTTCTTTCTTTTCTTGTTGCTACCGGCAATGTATTTGACTCTGTTAGAAAGAAATAGACCCCCCCCCCCCCCCCCACCAAGAGGATTTACAGTAACCCATCGACTCTTCAGGTGCCATAGGGCTCTCCCAGTTGATAAGTGAAATTAAAAGTACATCTCTACAGCACTGAAATCCTACCTCATTTAGAATAAACATTAGGAATTTCTACCCAGCAATTATTGGTTGCTACTACTGAAATTATATTCCTCTACATATTATGTGGGAAGCCAACAAAAGAGCAATTTACATGTATTATCTTGCTCAGTGCTAATTAATGCTCAACAGACCTTGTAACTTCCATTCAACCTTAAGGGCCCACTGAGGTATATGTTTTGGGGTGCGTTGCTAAGAATGTAATGGTCAAGTAATTTGAGAGAATTTGGCATTATTTTGGTCAATTTCCAACTTTTGTAAACCAATGACCCTAAATATGACGTCATCATGCCACGCCCATGGCCACGTGACCAATAAAAGAAAACTCTAAATTTGTCTACGTGCTACGCAATTTGGGTAT
>NW_027180153.1:125000-149198 GCF_036669925.1 Montipora capricornis | reverse complement strand
TTTCATTTTGTAAAAATTAAATTGTGACAAATATTACTTGTTGCGAAAATAGGCAAATTTGACAACGTTATCTCTTTACTATGATGTCCTGAAGATTTTCAATTTTCCCTAGCCCTCACAAGCATGCGATTTTTACCCTGAGTGTGCTTACTTGATGATTTTCTTTTCTGATAGCTCCAACTGCTGTTTTGTTTTTCTTCCAACGTGCAGTATGTGCCAGTTGGTTTGCTGGCTCAAGATTTGCATGTGTATTGAAATCCATCATGCCTTTTTGTAGCCAATAATTGCCTATCTCCTTCTGTTTTATGCATATGTGAATTGTTTCTTTTAACACATGACCCCACAATTACCACCTTGTCACATGTCTTCTATTTTGTTTCCTGATTTTGAGCCATCATTTAGGACATCACAAGGCTCACTCATCAATCCTCTGGTTCTATCGCGTATCTTTGAATTTATTTGCACTAAAATCTCCAATTTAGTAATTGTTCGCACTGTGTTTTTCTCACCAATTTTTGTATGGGTTTTATTTTAGCAACTTAGCTGTCATGCTGTTTAAATTTGGTGCATATTTGTACACTGGATCAGGAACCATGTTATCAGAATCCCATTCACTCCTTAGCTGATATGTTAAACCAGGTATGAATTCAACAAGAGCGATAATAGAAATACGACCCCCGCAAAATACAATGTATGTCTTCTTCGTTGTCTAGATTTTTTAGTTCCCCGTTTACACAAAGTTATGAATGATAGTCACTGGAGCATAACGTTTGTCTTACATCCTTAGAACCCTTTTCATGTACAGTATATTCAAGTCTTATGTCACATGAGAGAGATTTATCACGTTGACGTGAAACCGGCGGCAAACGGCAAATTGCTGCTCGTCATAAAGGCATGAAAATTATTTTATTCTAACAGAAAAGAAATGCGCTTATATTAAACAAGTTTCATCGTTTTTTGGCAAAACGCAAATGTGCCGTTTGCCGTAAAACGGGATCCAAATCTCTGTGTTATCTGATAACTCTTTCGGTGAAGATAAACATGTTACAAGGATTGATATCTTTTTCCCCCGCTCAGCAACAAGGGCCATGGCTATTGCACCCAGGACTTAAAGCGCTTTCCATTTGACAGACCTGACCACAGGGCCTGACCAGCCAGACCGGGCATTTGGAAGGACTTACATGTAATCTACAAAGCACAGAATTAACACACTTCGAGGTTGTTATATACTCCTCCAGAAAAATGCGAGGAATTATCATGCAAGTGTTCCTTCAAATTGTTGCATTTTCTTTGCAAACTGATGGATCAGGCTTGCCAGTTCTGACAAAAGGAAAGCGCCCTTTAGTTACATGTAAGTCAGTGTTATCAGTTGATATTGGTCTTTTCCAGGTTAGGTTAGCAATTGTATTTTGCTTTTAGTTTTTAGATGTTTACATTGCGTTTCGGATAAACTGTATTGTCTTCATTCTGCTCATTTTGCTATCGGCTGCAGATACTTCTTTTATGATGAAAATGGAGTGAGTCCCGCGTCTGACAATCAAAAGAAATTTGCATTTTCCACGGTAGTCCGAAACTGTTGTATCCGAAATTTGGCAATATGAGAACGAAACATATTAAAACAGGCTGTGCGCTTTGGTTGTTTTGAAAACACGGTCGTTTTGCAGTCCTAAACATTGAAATCATGGTTTTCATTGCAGTTGTCATCCGGAAAAACGATTTCTTTTTCATCTTTGGCAGTGCAATCAAGGCTTATCCTCTTCTTTCTCTGTGGAATTTCCACCAACGTTAATAAAGTACACATCAGGAAAACATGTCATGCAAAATCTCAATATTGTCTCCCTGGTGGTCTAAATTTACTTGATCAGGTGTAACAATTCTTTGACGTTATTTCCCTTGTAGTGTTTGTTAGCTGTTGGTATCTTGCAGTCTATTAAAAAGCCCTCTCCTGACCACCCGTAAGTGTGATATTCATATGCTCTTCTATAAACAAGACTAAATGAAATCGAATGACACTTGCTACAAAAGGAAAATTGCTTCAGAGAAATAGTAACCGAGGTGCACTTTCGACCATCGTAAAAGACTTGAGGGGGGATGTATTGGGATGATTCTAAATAAGCTGTTGTGACAATATAATCCGAGTTTACTAATAACTTGAAATTGGTCTTCATTGATATGAAATAAATACCTTAGCCACCCTGAAAACCCCATCCGCTGTCGGAAATTTTCGCGCGCGGAGTCTCGCCTGAAATTTAAAATAAAAGGTTTGATCGGTTGCGAAAATTCCCAAGCCGATATTGACAAGTAAATTGTTACATGATTTCCTTTAAGTGCTTATCACCATTTTTTAAGGGAAAAAAAAACAAGGAAAATAAACCCGTTTTTACAGTTCCAGACATTTTTTCAAGGCTTAAAACGCATCAAGTTTTAACGCGAAAAATAACGATATGAAGAAGCTTGTGTTTCGTGGGTTATATATCATCAGATTCCTAGCTCTGATTCATAGACAAAAACGCAGGATCGAACAGCAATACTGAATAGATGTGACAAAATCATAAGTTCTTTCAAATGGACTGTATAATTAATACCCACTCCTAAAAAGAAACTTTCTTTCTTCCCTACTTTTAGATATGGCTGGTCAAGGGCCCGTTACGTATATTCACTTATCAGTGGTGTGGGTATATTTTTTCTTGGAGCTGGTGTGACAATGTACCATGGTGTTACAGGGCTTATTAACCCTGCTCCCTTAGAGAATCTTGCTATGGTGAGTCTATGGGCGTCAGTTGTTTTACCTGATGCCATTAACAGCAAAGGGGATTGTCTGTGAGAGAATTGACTGTTGACATCTCAGCGACGCGGACCCAGTTTATGAATGACAAAGAAGCCAAAGCGATTACACGTATTGCTTTTCGCTATCGAGTCCGTGTTGAACTTAGATGCGCTTAGGATAGAGAATTACTCTAGGCTTTGACTAAGTCCCAAGCTTTTTCGAGGCATGGCAATTTACACAACTCTAAATCAGAGGAAATTGTGTCGCGTTTAGAACTTGATTGAGACTACTGTCACATGATTTTTATGCAATAGAAATGACACCTAGCATCGAAAAACGTGAGCTGCCGCGTTTATATGTGATATACATTGGTGAGATAAGGATCTTAAGTTTCAAAGTTGATATTTAAAAACGTCAGTTAACTTTACCATCGCGTTTTAACGAGAGTTAATAGTTCTGATCTAATTGCAACTTCTAGTTCTGATCTAATTGCAACTTCTAGGCTTAGTTGGCCAAGATATCTCGCACCAAGGAGACTGCTAGCAGCCCCTTCTGAGTCAGTCAAGCCGCCCGCTTTAGTCAGTCACGCAACCTCGCCGAGCGGAGAATAGTGCCTCGGCTCGGTTGCGTGACTGACTAAAGCGGGAGGTTCGACTGACTCAGAAGGGACTGCTAGCAGTGCACGCGCCAAGCAAGACCCAAACTATTCACGACTTGAAGGCGCGAATTTTCTCGCGCTTCTAGAAAGTTACATACAACATTAGTGGAATTCCGATTGGTTTATCGCGCTGTCTACGCTAATCATTTGGGATTGGTCAGAATTAGTTAATTTAGTATGGCTTTTTAACACACAACTGAGAATCATAGTATCAAACCCGAGTTTTTGGTTATTCGATTCCTGTTTTGTTGAACCCGTAGGCCTATACTATTCTTGCTGGATCATTTTTGGTTGAAGGAGGTGAGGTAATTATTTAACTTCGTGTTAGTCTGATAAGGACACTTGAACAATTCACAAAACGTAAAAACTACAACAGGATTAAACTCAAGCTTCCTAAGACAATATAGAGGAACCTCGGTTTAACTGATGAGAATGACTAATGTAATGTGAAGGGCTAGTTTTGTGTAATATGAACCGTGTGAGCGTTAGCCCTACCAATGGAAATGGGCACACACAAGGACAGAGAAAAACTCTGACCAGCGTGGGAATTGAAAACACGACCTTTGGGTTAGATCACTGCTGCTCTACCGACTGAGCTACACGGTCAGACGGGAGCAGACCGTGGGAACTGAAGATGTTAAAGTCATAGCAATGAACTTGTACAAGTACAAGGAAGGGTTACGTTTTTACAAACGTTGGCCGTGTAGCACTATAAATTAACAGACTTAACTGATTAGAGTGTAATGTGAAGAGCTAGTTTTCTACCCCATATGAACCATATGAGCGTTAGCCCTACTAAGGGAAATGGGCAGTTCCCACGGCCTGCTATTATGAAGTTCATAGTATTATACTGTGCGGTTACATTGATTTGGTGACCGTTTTACTGAATGTATTCAACAGCCACACTGCTGTTAGCCATAGCGCAGGTCAGGAAAAGTGCACGAGAGAGTGGAATGTCATTCAAGGAATATGGTATGATTCCCAATAAGCTATTTTCACTGGTACTGTTCGTCAATAGCGAACTTACCATTGGGGTAGAAAAGGCGAGCACGCGCACCGTGAAAAACTATGTGCATGTTTTCAGAACCTTCGTATCCGAACTCCTTTCTAAAGATCAAAAATATTGGAAATTTTCCATTTTATTTTGTCACTTTGTACAGAAGCACAACTCAAGTTCGTTTCGGGAAGAGCATAGTAGCATTTTGTTTATTCTACTCCTTGTTGTTTAATGAATGGAACAGTCAGAATATTATTTACTATTTGTACAGAATAGGCGTTCCCATGAGATTATTTAAGCGCGAAAATCGAATGCGATTCATCTTTTCACACAAAGGATGATCCAGACAATTCCGTTTTTGCAATGCGTGTTGTTTTCGCAAACCTTATTCCAGGAATAAGCAGTAAGGGTACTACAGGCCAAAACAGGTACAAGGTATGTGTTCAGTGGCTGCGTTGTCGTCCAGCTGTGAAAAATGCAACTGTACGATGTGTGTTGTTTTACATTCATTCATCATGCCCACCTTCAAGCGACAGGCATTGCGTGCCGCGGAACAGTTTTTCATATATCAAAATTCCACCCGAAGCTGAGATTCATCCAATTAGATCCCTACGATAAGCAATGCGAATTTCCATAACAAAAACAAACGGTCGAAAAGCCAGTCGGTTGAAGGTTGGCCTTTAACGATGTCTTTGTTTTACGTACACTTGGACAAACTCTAAATCACACGGAAATTCTGCAATGATGAACAGAGTGGCGCTTGGCAGGAACTGATGCAACTGTACTTTATTTTCAGTGGTACGGGGACGAGATCCCAGTGCAGTAACCGTTTTAATAGAAGATGGCGCAGCCGTGACTGGAGTTATACTTGCCACAGGCTGCCTTGGTCTGACATCATACACGGGAAGCCCAATATTTGATGCCATGGGATCAGTTATAATCGGAGGTAAAGTCTAAACTTTCTGTCCACGGATGTAATAACTGGGAGGGAGGCATGAATACCATTCCTCCCTTGCAATTTGGTAGCAAAAGTTCAGATTTATGTGACTGGTACTTTTGGAACTGTTTTGGCGCGAAGATCGTGCGCGACACGCAGACCGGTTGAAAGGCAGTGTGCAGTTCATTCTGAACTTTGGTTCTCAAGTTATTTCAGTGAAATAACGTATCCCATCAATTCATCAATTCTGTTAATTGTTACACTGAATGAACCATCTTGCATGGCATCCTTACCTTGTTCACGGACAACGGTAATTGTCCCTTTGATTAGTTAAAGGGGCTAGGTCACGCAATTTTAGGCAATTTCAGCACTGATCGAATGGTCATAGAATTAACTAAAATGTCAAAATAACTGTTCAAAACTATAGAAGAACTCTTACAAAACACAGGGAAGCCAAGAAGGCACATGGATGGACAAAACTGGAGAGGATTGAAATGGATTGAATTTGGGTAAATTTGAAAAACGTCGGCCCACCTTTTTTCAAATTTATATCAGTCTATATCAAAATGTCGTTTACAAAGCTGAAAAATCATTCTCAGTTATTATGTGGCCGTGATTTTGCAAATGAAAGACTCTTGCTCTGCCAATTTGATGTTTAGAGCTCATAATTAACAAAATTAAACAAAATTACCTAAAATAGCGTGACCTACAATACTCGTCAAAAATCTTGAAACACTTATGTCTGTTTCCCCTTGCGCAATGTTGATTTGGGTATCACAGTGGTTTCAGTGCTTCAAAACACGCGTGGCTCAACATTGGGGAGGGAGAAGGCACATTTCGGGGGGGGGGGGGGGGGGGAACAGTGTGAAGTAGAAATGAGAGGAACGATGTCTGTTTTAACGATTTGTGACGAGTATTGTAGCCCCTTTAATCTTAGGTAGTACATCAGCGTGCCCTCCTCTTGAATAATTTCTCTGACCACAATCAAAATGCAATTCCCCTTACTAATGCTGTCGGTGGCTTAGCATTGCAGTTTTCCTATATTAAACTTACAGCTAACTTGATATTGGACATCAGAGATGAAATCGCACCTTATTGTATTTGGATACAGTTTCAAGATACTTCCAACATCCATTTTGATATCACCCGATCCTCTGCTTCGAACAACTTGTGAACATAAGGCTCTAGACTTTCAGTTAATTTAAATTCGTTGTCCAAAATTACTTAACCCCACACAGCTAGTGCTCCACTACGGGGGCCCAAGACATGAAATGAAAACATACGGAAGTAATTACAAGAGTACTGTTCGACATTTTATTTGATATTCGGAATATCTTTAAAATGTCGTTCCTTTTAAAAATATTTCCTCGCTATTGTACCTTTCATTTCCATTTCTTGTGTTTAGATTTGCTCGTTTTAGTAGCCATACAGTCTGTCGCTCCCAGACCGATACAATTCCTTGCAACTGATTGCTTATTATTTGTACGGTTTTAGGCCTTCTTGGTTCATTTGCCGTCTTCCTTATTAGCAGGAACGCTGACTTTCTGATGGGAAGGTACGTTGTTTGTAGTGAATGCCCAGATTAGAAGAACTGCCGCTATTCATGTTTCGAATAAAATAGAAACAGGAGCCCCGCTCCCTGTGATAATGTTGTATCACAGTGTTAACAACCGATTAGAAGACTGAACGATGCAAACGCGTCCGTTAATGATTGAAAATGTCTGCGCACATGTGAGAAATCTTAGCAACGCCACACGTTTTACTCTCTTCAGTTTGTCATGAAACTGCAAAGTACTGAAGGCAATCGACCATGTAACTGTAGTTGACACGTTAGAGCAATTTCTGTCTTGATTGTCATCATCATCACCACCATCATCATTTTGTTTTCGCTTTTTAGGTCTATTCCAATTCATAGACTGCAGCAAATCATTGAAGTACTAGAGAGTGACATAGTGGTCAGGTTGGAACTTGCATTGCGTCATGAAATATAGTGTTGCTGGGTAATCGTTCGTAAGACATGTTTCAGCGTTTTCCTTCTTCTCTGAAATATATGTTGTTTTCCATCCCTACTTCTGCCGTCTCTGGACAAATTCTTGAATGTAACTCGTTCTCTAGATTTTGTTCTTTTAACAAGTTTTCAGCGACACAGAGAAGGAAACGGGACTGTGGAAAACTTTACGGGCTTTAAATGGTGGCTTTTAATGTGTGGCATTGTTTTCATGCTTGTTTAACTGTTCTCCTTTTATTTATTTTCTCCATTGCATTAGATCAATCCATGATGTGAAAGCCACAGAGATGGGTAAGCTCTCAGTGCTCTTCCATTACTCGTGGCGTGCTGTTCCGGCCACTTGTCATCACTACATCCAAATCTTAGGGGTATCATTCGAAATCTTACAGAAGTAGAAGCTACGACAACTACAACGTCATTTTTTTTATTTATGATAATGGTGCTTTTGGTACATGAGCAGCTACATTAAAGTGGGATAAATCGACGGTTAACATAAATTTCACGTAATCAGTTCGTAAGTCCTTTGAATGGAAAGTTCATATCTCTGTATAATCCATCTTGCTAATGTCCTGTTGTGAGACTTTTTCCACTTATCTCCACCACCTTTTTTACAGGTGCAGATGTCGTTCGATTTAAGGCAGAAGTGAACTTTGATGGACGTGAAATAACTCGCTGTCATCTTAACAGAGTCGATATGGAGCTTCTTTTAGAGGTTTAGTGCCTTAGTTTAAATTTGAAGAGTCTATACTGAAGTCCAAACGGAGATAGGGAAAAAGGCAAATCTTTCCCTTTCCCTTGCTCAAATCAGTAAAAAATCTGTACGCGATACGGTCCTTTTTTTTCTTTTCAAATATGGCAATGAGGAATAGACCAATTTCGATATATTAAAATTCAGTCCTAAACGAAAGACATCATCTCGAGGCTCTGGGGAATAAATATAAGGATTTGTATGAGTTTATTCCCAAGAGCCTCGAGATGATGCCTTTTGTTTTGAACTGATATCGAACGTGGTCTTTTGCAGTCTTAATTGTTTTATTCGAAATATCAAAGATCACATATGTATAGCCAGGCCTTAGTGGATGCCTTATTAGGGATTTGTCTTCTGACTTCAAACAGGAAGTTCAAAAGCTGACTACAGTGCAGGAATTAGAGCTCTTTTTGCTGGAACATGGAGAAGAAGTTATTGATATGCTGGGCCAACAAGTGGACAGAATTGAGAAAAACATCAAGGTACAAGGGGCTACCTGATTTCTTCATACTTGACTCATGTTCTTGAGTAATACCATGCTTCATGATTGGCTAAAATATCCTGCCTTGTGTTGCGTTTTCATCCAATCAGACGTAAAAGCAAAGCTCGCAAGCGTTTTCCCGCGTCGAATACAAGTGATTGCTCTGCGTTTTTGATTGGCTCGTTTGATGATGTCAATTGTGATTGGCTAAGGTTTTTGCTTTGGTTTAGTTTTACTAAGCACAAGTTAAAACCACTCTTCAAACCGAAGTCTTTTAAAGCAAAAGCCATTTTGAGTAATGAAAAGTGACTGACAACTAAAGTAACGGGTAGATTCACTTTCACTTCACGCACGCAGAAAATGGAAGGTTCCATGTTGTCATAATGAAGTCAGAGGCTTGACGTGGATTAATTGTAGTCTTTCTTTTCAGAAACGAAACCCTGAAGTTCGTCATGTGGACTTGGAAATACTATAAATTGATAGTTGTGTGGCGGGCAATGTGGTGAACTGAACGGCAAACAAGTTGCGCCAGAACCATGCTCAAAACGTTTCAAAGATCCGAGATTGTCTTTGTAACCGAGGCCCCATCTTCGCGTATCCGGATATTTTTTAACCCTCAACTTTTCTTTGCGGATTCGCCTTCGGTCCACACTTGTCCGGCGAATCCGGTATGCGATTTTGAATCCATTCCCCAGAGTGGAAAGCTTTGAATACGCAAAGAATCCTATGGACGGTCGAATCCGGATATTTTCAAATCTGATGACGTCGCAAACTCAGAGCCAGTCTTTACCGCGTGAATATTTAACATGGCCGCTGAACGAAATGCTATCGCTTCTCTTGTCGCAATCTCGCAATCTTCGTCCGATGGCGAATCCGGATACGTGTGGATGGGCGAATTCTATTTGAATACGTTTCGTTAATCCGCAGAGAATAAGTTGCGGATTCAAAAGTATCCGGATACGTATGAAAGAGGCCTAAATAACGTTTAAGAATAAAAATCAGTGATATCAATGTTGTTGAGCGACGTTTCGACTCCATGCCATCGTTTATATCAAGTTAATTAAATGGCTAAAGCCGTGTTCACATTAGGCCTCGATTATCATCAACTGAAGTATAATTCAGGCTATTATACTCCATTTAATTTTATTCAATTATGGTTCGGTCCCCATCTGCGAGAATTCAAATACAATAGGCAGGGTAACCTCACAGTGTGAGACAAAATGGCGCCGTATCGCGTGGCTGCCACGATTATCATCACCATCATGTGCTTGAGGCGAGAAGAGAACCAAGGATAGCTTCCGAGAATAGGAGACTAATCCAAACCTTCGCTCCATAAAGCGATTAGAAGTTTCGTCTGCTCATACCACCACGTGTTCGCCATTCAGTTCAATTACGCACTGTAATTACTTCAAACAACCCCCTTGAGGTTGTTTGAAATAATTATAATCCAATTATAATCAGGGACTGTAATTAGTTGATGTGAACTCATTTCATGCTTAATTCGATTATAATTCGATCATAATCGAGGTCTAATGCGAACACGGCTTTAGTCGTTGAGAAATATATACACTAACCAGCTGTTGCTGTAATAATATAACAGTGGCAATTTACGCTACTTAGGAATACCTTTGTTTAACATTTGAAAGAAAAACGAATATCACTGACACAACAAAATAAAATACCTGCACATGTTCAATATTTGTTCATGCAGTTTGATTTGAGGTCGACATGTGACATAAACATAGGTGATCGATGTTTGATTTCCATGAATAAACGTTTCACTTGCTTTCTTGCGCGGTAAAACCTTCTTTTCTTCGCAAGCTATTGAGCCTTCTTCACTCGATTCGAGAACTTGAGCAAGTTTGTATCCGGACCTTCACACTGACCGACGCGAGTTTATTTTCTGTCCCGTGCGATGGACAGCAACGTTTTGCCTTTCACGTCAAATTCCATGTCGTCTGCCACCCCTCCCCTAACACACATTTGGAAAAGCTCACAGATTTTGAGATCCACGTGACCAGCCATAGCATGTTTGTGATATAATTTTTTTGCCGGGGATGCAGATGCGAGGTTTGATTTTCGGATGCTGAACATTACATCAAAAGTTGCGTTCAACGAGAAATCACGAAATGTTTCGATCCAAGAGATCACTTGTATTATGCATTTATTGAAAGAAATATATGTATCTGCACAAATGAATGCAATTGTTTGTCCCTCGTTTAATTAATATACTTCCGTTCCTTATATTGATACACATGTAAGGTACAGGGCTCAAATAAACAAGCTAAGTGATAGTTTTCATCTCCTGTTCTGCTGTATTCTCTGTGGGTATGGGTGTGGTCAGCTCCTCCCAGCGCTAAAGGAAACCAAAATGACTTACGCTTAGAAGAGACAAACATAACTACGATAAGGTTTCTTCCGACTGAACAAGTGCTTCATTCCTAATAATTGTTGACTGGTTAACAAGCTTCGTTATTGCAGAAGAAGACACACTAAGTGCTCCCTCTCAGTAAAATCCCCGCTGTAGAGGCGCCCACTATTGTAACCTTGTCTTGCAAGTAGTGTATTATACATTGTAACGTTTACCGTGTATGACTCCTAATGGACGTTTTGTTTGTTAGGAGACTGTCGTTTCTTTAATCAAGATTAAGTAATGTTTAAAAAACGAGCAGCAGTGTTTTATCGGGGTTTAAAAACACGAGGCGTTGCCGAGTGTTTTTAGACCCGATAAAACACGTACTGCGAAGTTTTTTAATATTGCTTAATCTAGATTAAAAAAACGCCGAAATAAACTAAGAATAAAGCCAGGATCCGAGCCAGGATTCGAGCCAGGATCCGAGCCAGGATCCGAGCTAGGATCCGAGCCAGGATTCGAGCCAGGATTCGAGACCTAAGCTAACCTAACCGAGACCTACCCTAACCCTAACTAGACTAGAACCAACCTAAATAGACCTAACCTAACCGAGAGATTCGAGAATAAATAGCGGAAAAAGCTCATCTTAGCTCGAATCCTGGCTGGAATCCTGGCTCGGATCCTAGCTCGAATCCTGGCTCGAAATTTAGGTATCCTCAAAAACGACAGTCTCCTAACAACAAAACGTCCATTAGCAGTCATGCATGGTAAACGTTACAATGTATAATACATAATACTTACCGTGATCCTCGCCGGCGGAAATCGGGTTATAGTCGTTGTAAAAACCTGTGAACTGAACTTTTTTTATGGTTTCCGTAGCTCGTGTTAGTGTTAGGTTATTGTTTACACTTTTTCCTTTGTTTTGTTTGTGTTACGTCTTTCGTGAATTCGAGTGTGACCTCGGAAATCAGATAAAGTCATTCCCAGTAAATTTTGTTGTAAGTTTGTAATACCGCAGGGCTCTTCAGGGCTTTTTTAATTAAACTGTGTGTTGCCTGCAGTATTTATAAATGGTCATCTTTCGACTAGTCCCATTCATTGAACTATTGTAACGCTCCCCCACTTGTGGGTGTAGAGCACTCTTCGTAGGATAAACTTGGACACATCATAAGGTATATATATATATATATTTTTTTTTTTTTACGTAATTGCGCTATTTGGGTACGCTTCGGCTGCTTACAGGCCAGTTTGACCGAGTCATCAATTTTGGCTAGACGCAGTCAAGCTAAAAGACTCTGTCGTGAGACCCGTAAGAAGAATAATACGAGTCAACGAACGGCACAAAAAGTGATGACTGAAGAATTATTTTACTCCAAGCTTTTATACAGTGAGCAGGGTGTCAAATCATTGCAGCAAACTACGAGTAAAACCCTTCATTGAAACTCTTCTCTAGCTCCACTGCTTCAGTCTGAATGTTACAGTCCTTGTTGGTACAGATCACGCAGTTCGCGAGCGTCCTCCAAGTTACTTTTCGCGGGAAATTTTACGATCGAAAAACAGAAGCTACGATTTCGACGTTTCTGATGAATTAGCCAGTATCAAAAATACCATAATACCCTTTGTTTGTTCATAAGCAATGTTTTTCTTTTCTCTTGGGACTTACAATGGTCCCAAGAAAAACTTGAAGCAATACTTAGAGTATTATGGTATTTTTGATACTGGCTAATTGGTAAAACCCTTTATTATATGGAGGAGAGTGTTTTACAGGGAACCAAACCACTCGTAGATTCCATACGCCACTTCATCCGGGACCCGAGTGGCGTATTTTCCGTATGTCACGTCACCTTTGTGAGTGTCGTATCCTTCAATGATGTCACGATTCCCGCCTTTTGCTTTTGTTGAATTGGTTTCTCTCGTCGCGTTTGTTGTTTAATAAATAAAAGCATGGCGAGCAGGTTTGCGTCCATCAGCGACGAAGAAGTTAAAGAATTTACAGAAAAACTTGAAAACGAGAACACGAAGAAAACCTTGTACGTCATAAGAGTTTTTAAAGAATTTGTAAAACTTGACTACTTTGAAACACAGTAAAATCGGAAATATTCCATATGTAGTCTCCATATAATAAAAAGAACATTACACGTTGGATCGAAGATGTGAATTTTATGTTCTCGTGGCAAGAACAATATCTCACTCGTTCGCTTCGCTCACTCGTGAGATATTGTTCTTACCACTCGAACATAAAATTCACATCTTCTCGCCACCGTGTAATATCCTCTATTTACAATTTATCGCACGACAGTTCGCACGACAACATAACTTGAAAGTGACCCTGACGTCATCAGGACGGTGATTTGATATTTCAGGATACCAGGACAACTAGGCTTCTGGTTGGCCCATTGGGAATTTGGGTTCTATATGGTTAGCTCTTGTTATCGTCATTTGCTTTTTCACTCTTACTACACGTCAGTGGATTAAAAAAAAGAGAAGAATGAATTAGGTCGTTCAGTTCATTGTGACGATCAATAAAATGAGGCACATGGCATAGTTGGGACATACCTCCAAAAATGATCCAGGAGTGGTTAAAAATCGGAAAATCATGTAACCTGGAATACACATGATGGAGGATAATGCCATACACCAGCCAATGGCTTGACCCCAGCCAGGGTAACTGTATTTATTATACTCAAGTGGTTTATACGTCACAATACTGAATACAAATATCCCCTGTAAAAATGAAAACGACAAATTAGGTTACATTTACTATAAGATTAAAACTACGAACTGTTCGGCTGATTACTGAATGCTTGTGACGTTTACTTAAATTGTGAAAGATAAAAAGAAAATTGTTTTGAGGCGACAAGATATAAAGCGGTGATGAATGACAATTGCATACCCTCTGCGGAAAAAGACTATGAATTTGCTCTCGGGTTTTCTTTCTTGAGTGTGAAGTATACATATTTAAAGTGAAAGACAAACTCCATTATTTCTTACTTCTTCCACGCCAGTCACAACCAGAGCATTGTTCTTCCAACATAGCCGCTGATGTTGGTTAAGCGATATGCTGATCACGACTTGCATTATTTTGCGGTTTCCAGCACCGAGGCACCTTTCTTCTTAATCTTTTAAAACGTTAATCGCTAACGAATTCAGATTGAACGTAACGTAACGTAACGTAAGAACCCTCTATTGAAGAATTTGCACAGAGAAAAATCGATTTATCCTGTTCAAGAAAGGCACAAAAAGTAAGGAAAACCATCTACTATGGTTATGTTGTTGTATGACAAAAACGAGGAGATGCGTTGTTTTGGAAAATGATCTACTTACCATGCAAAACAATGGCGTGAAATATCTCCAGCACCACTTGATCCAAGGATTGATCCGAAACCCTATCATGTCCTCCAAGTTATCATAAAAACGGTCCCCACCTGTAACCAATGGCAAAGTTGACTTGTATTCATTATTTTTGTCGGTACCGTATTAATAGTGCACTGCCCAATATATCTGGTGTAATTAATGCAAATTAACTTTATTTAAGTGTCAAGTGTATTTAGCGATGGGGCACTAATATGCCTTATTCACGATAGCCGCCATGTTAGTTTTCAAATTGTCGTGCCAATAAGCCATGTGTTATGCTGGGGGGCAAACATTGGAAAAAAGGCAAATTGCGGAAAATCGGCTCGTCGAAATATTGAAATAACATTGCTAAAAGTCCACTTTAGTATTTAGAATTAAGTACCTTTTATAATAATTTTGTATCTTTGGATTGCCTTTGACAGTTTGACTTTCTACTTCGTTAGCGGTTCATTTTTCACTAAAAACGTCGAAGTAACTCGTATAATAATCATTCTATTTTATTACTTAGGTAATAAGCATTCAATGAACATGAAACAAATTAAATGAGTGGGTAAGATGTTCGTAATAACCTCTCGAACTTGTGTTGTTTGCCCCCTCAGAAGTGTGTACCTAATTTGCATGATAATAGCAAATCCAACATGGTGGCCATCGTGAATAAGGTCTATTAGCTACTTTCATATAACCTGCAATGCGTTTTGTTTTCCCCACAGATTGTGCAGCAACTATTCTTTTCAAATGCTCTGGGGAATAACTGCATACATACATCGCAGGTCATTAACCGGCAGCATAAAGCTGATGTGGACCTGCGGTGATCTAAGCTAAGTAAGTAAACTAAGTAGATTAAATTATTTACTGCATTAATAAATAAAAATAACAAAACAGAGCAATAAAACTGACGTAAATTTGAAAATTTAAGGTTGGTACAAGATAAAAGCCAAAAATTACTAAAGATATTCAAAATCAGCCGAACTCTTATCATGAAGAAGAGCACATCGCTTAAAAGAAAGATTCTCGATAGTTGTGAAAAGCGAACGAAGTTTCTTCTTAAATCTTTGGTGGTCCTCAATCTTCTTAACTCACTGAGGTAAGGAATTTCATGTTATTGTGGACCTATGCCTAAAGAACAGTTTGCCAATGCAAGAATTAGGACTCTCCAGAGAAAGTTTGACCATGTGGAGAAAACAAAATTCATTGCGGGTAATATGAAAGTAGCTAATTGGCCGAAGCGAAAAATACCATAATACTCTTTGTTTGTGCCCCCAAATTCTGAATAAGCATTGTTTTTGTTTCTCTTGGGACCAATGCAAGTCCCAAGATAAACAGGAAACAATGCTTATGCAAATTTGGGGGTCAATCAAAGAGTATGATGGTATCTTCCGACTCAGTCAATAGACCATATTCGTATTCTCAGTATTGGACTGGAACTGCAATAGCTTGCAGTGGAGGCTAATGCGGGGAAATCTTTTAAAATGCAAGTACTTTTAGATATATTCCCCCGTATGAGCCTCCATTGCAAGCTACGTTCCAGTCCAATACTGAGAATACAAATATGGTCCATTGGGGACACCATACAGAAATCAAATCAAATCAACTCATAGCGGAGACTCGCGCGGAGCACCATTGTTAGGAAAATAACCCATCGATGCGAGAAATCTTGGTTTTATAGCGTTGACGTCATCGACCGTCCGTGCGTACGTACGTACGTCCACCCCTCCATGTATGCTAATGTGACCAGTATCATCCTTCATGCTAGTTTACGGCATACATCTTTGATATAGACCTTATTCATAAATGGCGGTCACATTTATAATTCTTTTGTTCACGTGCAAATTAGCCTACCAAGCCTCATTTTAGAGCAAGAATTCTTTTCAATTCACTGTATTGGTAGGCTAATTTGCACTTCGACAAAAGAATTATAAATTGGCCTCCATTTATGAATAAGGTCTATTGGACATCCATGTTTTGATCAATTGACACCTGTCAAAGCAAGGTATCCGTTGACCAGTATTTACGTGACCATATCACAGGCTCAAGCCTAGAGCACACCAAGGTCAGCCTTTTTTTTTTTTTAAGTTGACCGCTGACCAGGTACTGGTTTTCGATTAGATTGCAGGCTCAACCCAGGTTAACTCACCTAAACATAAGCGAGGCTTCATTTTTCGCGCGCGTTATGTGGCTTGACGCGGCTACACGGACATACTACATCAATTATAGTTCTTACACAGTCAACGCTTTTCGTATTCAGGTGGAAAATGTTTTCCTTCTGCATTTTTCGCTGGCTTCAATCCAGTTTGACATATCATGATATCTGTGGTCCACACTGGTGGCTACGCAGTTATTCAAGTCAAGCAACGGAGGGATATAAACTTAAAGCTGAGTGTTTATTTTTTATTGCTTAGAGCTGCTTTTTTCTCTGTAATACAATTTTTGGCATATCTTTAGAAGCTCTGATAAGGTTACATGATGTCCAGAACAGAAACGAAAGGGGAGCGAAAGAGAACGACAAGGACAAAACCAGGAGCCCATCTGGAGCGTGCAACTTCCATACAGCATCTGTGAAACGGCGTTTTGACAAGTAGGTTTATTTTTAAACTAGCCCTTCCCTTTAGAAGCTCTGATAAGGTTACATGCTGTCTAGAACAGAAACGAAAGGGGAGCGAAAGAGAACGACAAGGACAAAACCAGGAGCCCATCTGGAGCGTGCAACTTCCATACAGCATCTGTGAAACTGCGTTTTGACAAGTAGGTTTATTTTTAGACTAGCCCTTCCCGCGAATTAGGTAAAAAAACAAAGGCAGTTCCGGTTCGGTGATCCTATGACGTCAGCTTAATTTCTTGTAATTGGTCATCGGGCTCCTGTGGGAGTCTCATTCGCGGGAAATTCATCTAAAAATAAATCGGTCTGTGAAAACGCCGTTACACGAACACAGTAGAGTTGTAGGCTCCGGGTCATGGGTTCCTTACAAAACAGAATACCAGTAATAGCACATACTTAGTGGAAGAAGTTATTTAAAGTGGATGCGTATTTTTAAAAGGTGGTTTAATCGGTTCTTCCTTTGTTCAGGAAAGAAAATCGATTTTTTATTGTCAACTGGAATTAAATAACAATTATCTGTACTGTTTTGGACATAAAGAAAAAGTTGATTTGTTTGTTTGTTTTGCACTAAAATGCGAGCGAACAAGTGCTTTTTTAATTAATCCGTTTGCCCAACTGGTTTTCGTTGTGCCTCATCAGTGACAAGGAAATTTTGCCCTTATGTTCTAAACACGTAATCGCAATGACTTCTCGTAAAATTAGGGGGAAATCTCACTAGCTTGTGTTTTCAGAAGTCTGTTTAAAGCACCTAGACGTTATTTAAGTGTTGGAGCGGATCTTGTTTGAAGTTCGTCCTTACTTGGTTGCATTGCGGTATTTTGCCGATCCTTGCTCCAAGCCAACCTGTCGTGTTTCAATGAAATTCTACCGAAACAGGTACACCGCGAATTCATAGACAAGCACGGAGGTTGACTTCGACGCCAAACGTCAACGATTTTGGTCACGTGGCTTTGTCACACCAACAGGGTGAATCCATGTGGTCACATTCCAGTGCGTGATCGAACAATGGCGTATTCTGTAAATAGCAGCGGGCGAACTCTAATTCGCGGGAAATCCATAGATAAAAGCTTAATTTTAGACTCATTACCGCGGAAGGCGGAGACCCGGCAACAGCATTTTTTCCTGGAAGATATTCCGACGTTGCCGATCGGTTTAAACATTCAAATCAGTTTGTTTCAAAGTTGTGGCAAAATTTCAGCACCACCGGTGAACATTTACCGTCTAAGAAGAAATCAGGGAATCCTTCACACCTTAAGCCTGAGGACGTACAGTTGACGGAATTTCGCAAAAAGGAGAAGCCCTCCCTTCCGTATAAATCGAAAAAAGAAGTGCTTGAAGACTATAGCACATTGCCTGAGGGACCTTTTACTAGGAAGCGGTTAACAAAGGCATCTGTGGAAAAATTTACCCCTGCAAACACTCTTTACTGTCAGCAGTTTCTGAGTGCTTTGCCACTAGAAAAATTCAAGTTTTTTGACGAGGCTGGTGTTCATCACTGGGACAGGAAATCCCGTTTCTGGAAATTCTCTTAGAGGAGAAGCAGCGGGTGAATAAAATTCCTGGCAATAAGAAGGGCGCAAATGTAACACTTAACCTATTGTGTGGACTGCAAGGAGCACTTTACACAAATACTTTGGAAGGAGCTTCGGATTCTACAAATTTTCAAAATTTCTTTATAGAGGCTGGCCGAGTCACAACTGCACTCGAAAATCCTGCTATTGAATTTGACGATTATATCATACTCGACAACTGCCTCACACATCAATACGAGACTAGGAACATTTTGCAAAGATGGCTATTGCAGATGGGATCACAAATCATTTATACTCCATCCCTCTCACCAGAATTCAACGTTGCAGAATATGTGTTCAATAAAGTGAAAACTGTGTTAAAGAGGGAAGAATTCGGACGCCTCTTGCGGGAAAACGTTCATGCAGGGATCTACGAGGCGTTAGAACTCGTAACTACTGAAGACATGTTTGGTTTTTATAAGTTTATCTTGTAGCTGTTTTAATTAGTTCATTTCTAAAATACAAAAAGTTTTTTACTGTCCCAACTGCACGTGTTAGCGACCGAAATATTGTTTGCATTTACGAAATCTTTTCCAACTTTTCGCAGCAGAGAGCACAGGCTGTACTGTAGGTTCTGAAAGCATGTCGCTGGCTATCGTAAGTAACGTTTGCGTTGTTCGTTCGTGCAATGTAAGGTAATCAAGGATACAATTAAATGTACGTGATGTAGGCAATATTGTATTTTATGCGTTCATTCTACTCAGTTGATTTGCCGACGTGACGGCCGCGTGTTTGTTTACTTTTCTGCGTCGCTGCATGCCTTGTTCAGTTGTAGAAATATCACATACTAGTATTTCTGTGAAAACACGTTTCAAATGACAAAATATTTCTTCGGCCGTTACAGGAACCTACGGTTTATCGTCCTTATCTAAGAAGACTAGAGAGTCTAACCAGTTGCAGATGTCATTACAAAGCAGCATTTTCTCCTCAGTTATTTAAAGACCCTGTGTGTTGGTCCGGCCGGGGTTTTGATCCCGCGACAGTTGTCCGATGCTCAACCAACTGAGCCAACCGCTGGGCTGAATCCAGACCTACCATCGTGGCATAAGACATGCCAGGCAAAAAAGGCAAGCTAAGGCCCCAAGAGGACGACGTATGCAAAACATGACCTGCTCCCAACTGTCTGGCTTCATAGTTCAGTTGATTGAGCATTGCACCGTCCTCGCAGAGGTCATGGGTTCGAATCCTGGTAACGTTGAAGCCTCCTGAATTTTTCATGTCTCTGTAAGAGACAATAATTATTGCTTAAATTGTCCAGATAAGTGCCAGGATGATTTCTCTTTCTCGTCTAAAGATTTTTCTGCTTGAAACTGTACAAAATGAGGGGTGGTCCACAGAGGTGGTCCATGGACCTGGGTTCAATGTTTTGTATACGTCCCGTTTCAGTTCTTTAGCTACAGCATCCAAATTTCAACGCATTTATGTGAAAATGTCAAGAGTTACAAAGCACGTTCCTTTTGAAAACACACCAAGATTCTTGTCGGTAATTACACAGACATTGCGTCTCCTATTCGTAATTGAAAGGAAACTATTTTGGGTTTTTCAGTTCGGACGGAATAAGCAGAGCATTTGCAGCATCGTTGACCTGAGTTCGCTCAATCTCGTTATCCTTTTTATCAATAGAAAGTGTTTGGGTAATATTCTCACTGGCATTAGTTCGCGCCTCATTGCGGAAAGTGGTATTTTCCTTGAGTGCAGCCGACAGTTGTTCCTCTTCTTCTTCGACTGTCAACGGTTCGAGTTGAGTACGGGCAAATAAAGGACTGCGAAAAGTAACGTTACTAAAAGATGAGGCAATAGGTTTTTGTTGAAGAGGTTCAGGGCTTTCCGAGGGCCATTCGATACCTTTTAATTCCCACAAAGTTCGCACGACGGTTTCCTTGGTATTGGGCTTCTGTTTAAAATTGACCTAGACTCATGATTTTCTTATTATATTCAGTCTGTGCCAGTGCCAAGTACATCAGCCGAGGGGATTTTCCCCTTAAAGTGAGCTTCAAGTTTCTTTAAATCCATGTTTACATGGCGCCAGTTTTCAAACCCTTGAGAACTACCACTTTCACAATCCCATAATACACCTCTCTTATCCCCCAAAACTTTTGCTCAGGCATCGTTTTCGACTTCTCTTGGGACATTTTCATGTCCCAGGAGAAATTGCAAACAATGGTTACGCAAAATTTTGGGGGGTAATACAGGAGTATTATGGGATTGTGCAAGTAGTGAATGGCCACAGAAATCAAATAGTGAACAGTAAAACGATGCTTTACTGTTTTGTTATGCAGCCAAAATTACTGGCAGTGAAGTGTTGCTTGTATTAATTTTTTCAATGAGATAGGAAAGTTAAGTACGTTTTGAGACAATAGCCCATTAGTAGACATTAACAGGTCATCATCTACAGTCATATTTCAGGTTATCAGTTGACTGACATGGGCGAAAAAAGGGGGGCGCACAGAAGAAGAGAAGGACCCACTGTTCCTCAGTCTGCCAAGGCTGCTGCCTAAGACAAATTTTCCGGAGCCCTTCGGGCTTCCAACATTAAAAGTTAGTAGCTCGAGTCATTTTTTCAAGGGCTCAGAATTAATTAAAAGTGAGGATGAATCACCTTGTAATAAGTTAGGCGCCCGTTCGGGCTACTACTTCTACTACTGGATTTTCCCCTTTTCTTTACTCTCGTGCCAACTGACTGAGAATGTGGTACAGAATTAGCTACTGCGCAAAGCCATGAAACGCCAGATAGCAGAGTTTGTGTGATTATGTACTATACACTGATAAAACAAGATTTGAATGATTCACTAACCATAGACCCAGCCCACAGCAAGACTCTGAAACAAAGAAACCCACAAAAGCGCACTTCCACTGGCAGAATAATAATCAAACAGCTGAAATACGTACATTCCACCCTGAAACAAATCAGAGTGCAATCAGATCTTGCCATTGATTTTGCCGTGCGACAGTTTTCATGGAAGAGTTCTCTAATTACCTCGGTAACCATGGACAAACCAATCAGAAACCAGACAGCAGAACACAGTGCAATAAAGAGTTCCTTGCGGTGGCCCCTCCTCAGGTGATGCGGGAACAGATCAACAATGGCTGTAACAAAGCCCTCAACTCCTACGAACTGCAATGTAAAATTTTAAAAATATTTCACCCGGCATTATTTCTTAACACGGCAATTGCACCAGGCACTGTGAGAAAGAAAATCCCGAAGATCGAGTGAAAATTACTTAGAGCTAGATTTCAAGTAGCACTTCAAGGATTGTACAGGAATCAAATTATTTTGGTAAGGTTTTTTTCCTGATAAAAGTATAGTCAATGTTCTTTAGCCCTGACAGCCTCTGGAGAATGTTTTTTAGTGCAATTGAATTTTACGTAGGAAATTCCAGCCTTTTCTGGTTTCATCAACACAATCTTGATCTCTCTCTCAACGAGATAAACACAGGATACTTGATTTATGGTTGATGGGGAGATTTGGGAGATTTGGCATACAGCAAAGACGATAAATTGGTTGCAGATGAGTTCAATGAGTTTTTTACTTCAGTTGGACAAGCAATTACGATCTTGCGAAATCGTCCTTTGTTCCAAGGTGTCATTTTTTGGTACAACAATTCTCTTTTGGAACTGTGGATTGCAAAGAAGTTGAAAAGGTAATTAATTCAATGCCAACAGGAAAAGCTCCAGGGAACGATAAAGTTATAGCACGTGTTTGGCGAAATTCTCTACCGTCAATTCTTCCCACTCTAACAGCTATTATTGATGATTCCTTTATATCTGGTATTTCCCAAAAATCTGGAAAACAGCGGAGGTAACACGAATTCTAAAACAAGGTGACCATGAAAAGCCAGACAACAATCGCCTCATTTCACTGATGCCCATATTGTCCAAGGTATGTGAACGAATCTCACTAAATCAATTCATGCCCTATGTAGTGTTCTACAAGCGATTGTCAATAAACCAGCGTGGCAATAAAAAATGGCATTCAACTGAAACCTCATTGATACATACAACTGATGCCATCATAGGGGCAATTAATCAGAAGAAAGCAACTGCCGTTGTTTTTTGGACATGAGGAAGGCATTTGATAGTATCAACCATATGCATGATATTTTTCTAGATAAACTACAATATGTTGGTGCTTCAGCATCAGACTCAGATGGTTTTCTAACTATTTGCTTGGAAGAAATTAAACCAAGTCGTGCGTATTAATTCCACACTCTCGGATGCGTTGCCATTGGTCAGCGGAATCCCACAAGGAAGTATTTTGGGGCCGTTATTTTTTACCATCTATGTGAACGATCTACCGACTGTCCCCAAAAACTGTTTATCCGATTGTTATGTTGATGATACCAAATTGTGCATATCGTTTGGCGTACATGATTGCAAAAATGCCGTTGCTGCTATGAATGAAGACCTCTTAAGATTTCGCGACTGGTGTTAATTTGACAACTACTTGTTGATTAATCCGGATAAGACCAAACTAATCATATATGGCAGCAGACAGATAACAGAAAGACATCCACAATTCCATCTCTCGCTCTTAGGTAAAGAACGTGTACCGACACATTCTGTTAGGGACCTTGATGTGACCTTTGATAAAAACGTAACTTTAACAATCACGTTGTCAACATTGATTCCTCTTGTATGTCAGCATTTGGACAGATATGCCGTGTGGGACATATCCAGTGTTAAAGGGCTTAAGGTGGCTGTCAGTTAAAACTAAGTTATACTTCAGGATGCCGTTATGGCTTTCAAGTGTATGACTGGAATGGCCCCAGAATATTTAGGTAATAAATAGATTTTTAGAGGTAACGTAAGTGGGAGGGCGACTAGAGGTTCGCAGCTATTAAATATTCCTGACTATCATTTAAAACTAAAACAGGGCATAAATCCTTTTCTTATAGAATTGTTAATACATGGAATAATCTACCATCTGAAATTAAGTTTAGCCAGTGTTCGAATAGTTTTAAACGTAATTTAAGAAAGTATCTTCTAAAGGATTTTTTAAGATGAGCTACCCCGTCACCTGTTTTTAGCCAATCATTTAAATTAATTATGGTTCTTTCAAAATTTATCTATGTGCAGTTCTTTTGTTAGTTATGTCAATTGTCACTGAAAAACCCCCTCGGGGAGTGTCAATTAAGTATTGTATTGTAACGCTACTGTTTGCTCAGAGGATTGTCAAACAGACATCAGACAACAGGAACTTACCTCGCTGTCAAGCCCTAGCAATATTACCATAAAAAAGAACAATATGGACCACAAAGGAGCAACGGGCATCTCTGCAACAGCTGCAGGGTAAGCAATAAACGCTAAACCAGGACCTGTCAATAAACAAGTGATGATGTCTTAATATGGAATTACAAGAGAAATAAGTGAGTTTCAGAGGTCTACATGCACATTCTTCACATTCGTCGAGTGGGAAGACTTCATGCATGCATGCAATTTCTTGCAAAATAATTCTTTCTTATCCAGACCCAGCGCAGAGTAACGTTTTTGGCAGGCTGTATGAAAATCGAAATGCTACGATACAGGGTACCCTTACAGGGTAGGGGAATGCCCCCTTTTCCCTTAGGATAGATGAGGATGGAGTGGTCGCTTATCGGAAGTTGCGCTAATTTGCGACCAATCAGAAAGATAAATGGTCTGTTAGAGTTGCAATTTGGCAAATAGACCAGTTGTAGCTAAGTTACCTGGCCTGAGAATGGAAGCGAGGCTGCCGGTGACCCTGTTTTGA
>NW_027180153.1:97500-100000 GCF_036669925.1 Montipora capricornis | reverse complement strand
GCCGATGGAAATGAATTAGAAAAAGAATTTATCTTACGTGTTCCTCAAGTAAGTAGTAATGTTCAATGAAGACTTGAAATACTGTTAAGCAAGGGTTGTCATTGAAAATTACGCTTTTTATTTAGCTTGTTAACCTGTAAACTCTCCACGTTCTCCAGTCACACCGTGATCTTTTCATCGGGCTTAAAGCAGTTATGAGAAGCTTAGATAAGCCACATGGGTTCTCTTCCAGTCGCTTTCCAAGAAAGATGTGGTTTTTCGGTGCGACTTAATTTGTTTTTGACATGGAAATTTTTCCGCGGGTTATTCCACAAAAAAGTATATTCAAGAAAAGGTAAATATTGTAATTATTGGTACTCTGGCTGAAAAACAGGTGTAGTTCCCGGGAAATCGGAAACCTTCTTAAGGACGTTCGCGCGAAAATTTTTCAACATTGATTTTTTTCTGAAACTTTTACCACTGTAAGATGATGAGTTAGTTATGTCAGAAATGTAAAAAAAATGGGGAGTCACCGACTTCGTTTTGGAGAGAGCATGCCCGGAAAAACACCCAAATATGTGACAAAATCGGGCTTCGTTAGCGAATAAGGCCAGTGTCTGTAAACCCAAATATATTGCAATTAAATCTTTAAAGTGAAATCTTCTCTGCCAAATATTGTTTAAGTGGACTTATTAAGTGAGTTTAGTCAACTGTTGAGGTTCCTTAAAGATCAAGTTCGCATTTAGCGACCACAGTTTCACGCGCCTTGCAGCCGCAAGATGGCAGAATTTGATATCCCGTCAGCAGAAATCTTGAAATTTTTTTAACTTCCCACATTGATTTTTTGTTCATTTTTGGACAACGTGGAGATAATTGTAAATAAAATCCGTTTCTGGAAAGAAAAATAGGGGTCACCGAAAGTCCAAGACCATTAAATCCAGGCAAAGCTATAGCAATGGCTTTTTGCCCTGTCATTTCTCATTTTATTACTTACCGTGCGTGCTCGTGTATGACGTGGCGAGTGCATTTGCGTGCGCAGTAAGGATGCGCAGAAACAATTGGCGCGAACGTCCTTAAGTCAGTTACATCATGGGTCGTAAAAATTGAAAAGACATTACACATGTGCACGAGTGTCAGTGTCTGGCAAACTGCTGAAAATTGATTTTCCTTCTTTTCAAATTGAAGCTTTCTTTTTGTTCTACTTACACTGTGCTGTTTTGCCACAGGTTTATGCATCCGCACTGCAACATGCCATCCAGAATGGCTCGCTCAGGGATAGACTGTCTATTGAATTTCAAGGTTAATTATTTAAATTTATTGAGAAGATTTTCAATAACAAGTATGGCAAGATAAATCAGACTACAATCATGTACTTCACATATCATGACTTGGAGGATTTTGTAGTTTACAATGAAAGATCTCATTTTATAACTGCATTAAATTAATTGTTTCATGAGTTAGGCAAATAAGACTTGGGAACACATAAAGGAGAGGAAACAATCAATTCTCACTCCATTTTTTTGTGCTTCTTTGTTTCATTAAGAATTGAGTAATGTCTTCTCAGCCCAGACTTGTTCAATGCCTGATTAAGCTACAAGTAATCCTAAAAAAAAAGTTCCCACTAGACTTTTACGTGCAGCTTTCAAAA
Source organism: Montipora capricornis (assembly GCF_036669925.1). NCBI lineage: Eukaryota > Metazoa > Cnidaria > Anthozoa > Scleractinia > Acroporidae > Montipora > Montipora capricornis. The sequence continues at coordinate 98,373 of NW_027180153.1, read as the reverse complement.
TTGACTAGCATTTTGCTTTCCTTCAGCAAGTTTTTGACATGCAAAATTCAATCCTGTGTTGATATTTAATTTCAGTTTAGTGTTAACTGGTTTTTGAACAACTGAGCCCTCATCTTTACATTTCAATGACCCTTAAACAACTTACTTTTTTAGCTGACTACAGACATGCCACAGTTCGATTTGATGGAGCTGCATTATCAGCAAAGGTAAGGAGTGAAGTTTTCTTTACATTCTTTTAAATCAAAATAATCATTTTTGCATATTTATGTTGTATGAACATTGTATCCCATAAGTGAAAAAGCAGGAGTTTTGACTCTCTCTTTCTAGGGAATCTGTGACTTCCCTCTGTACATGTATCTAGCCTGAATCATCTTTGTGATGTAATGATGTAATTTGTGATTAACTAGGGATTTCCCCTAAACACCCTAAAATAACGTGACATAGCCCCTTTAACAATAATTATCAAGACTAAAAGAGGTTCTAAAAAGTTCTAAAAAATATGTTTCTATGTAATAATTATATACTGTAACAGTAGACGTTAATTACACATCTGATCTTAGATGCTTGACCTGCCATGTATAACAGAATCTCACAAGACAGTAGACAACAAGAGCTTTTACAAAACTGCTGACGTTTGTCAGGTAAGGGGACCATTAGTGTGATTGACTTTTTAAACTTCGGTCAATAATTGGGCAAGCAGCACCCTAATTTTGGCTAAATTGAAAGATAGGATTCCGTTGTCACGAATAATATTGGCAGCTTGATGCGATTTGAGGGACTATGATTTTGCCCATACACCATGAATGTCCAGGGGTCATGTTATAATTCCGATGTGGGCGCTGTTAGTCTGACCACATGGAAGAACGGTTCTCT
>NW_027180153.1:87500-90000 GCF_036669925.1 Montipora capricornis | reverse complement strand
CGACATATCGTCGAAAATTCGAGAGAACAATAGACGAAATTCGTCGAAATTCGCTCTCATTACTTTTGCACAGTACTGTAAATTACCAGACAACTTCGATGCAATTTCAGTAAACACTGTGATGTATTCAAGGCATTCGATTGCAATAATGTTTGTTATATCTATAAAAAAATTGCCATTTGATTTCAGTGTTGTATCTAATACCAGGTTAGTAAAATATTAGAAACAAAGCTCACTTGATGTCCAGTGGTGAAAAATGAATTTGTTGTCGAAGACCATTACTCGTTGCTTTAAAGATTCCAGATATTTATTTTTCACCGCCTGTCTTGTTTATCCAATTGATGTTCCATTCTTGAGCTCTATGAGGGTGTGTAAAGATCCACTAAAACGGCATTCGCGTTACAATGACTTTTGACGCCATTGCAAGGTAGTTAAATGTTCTCCGGTGAGCACCAGAGAAATCTACGCATTACCCCAACCCCATCAAACCTACCGAAATACGCACAGAAGACTCTATGCACAGAGACACCACTTAGCAGGGGAGTGACAGGCAAGACTTTTACCGACACAGACAAAAATAATAAAAAATGAAAAAATAAAACAACAGAGAAATATTACTCATTTTCCGACTGGGATTGCCATACTGGCAACCCAGTAACAAGCACATCCTCAGGGAGCGAATGAAAAAGGGAAAAAAGCCATTTCAGAGTCAACTGTCAATAGCCAGCGAATAGGAATCACGCTAAAATTAGAAACCGGTGGGAAACAAAAAAGAGTTTTGCTGATGCACTTATTGTCTGAAAACGAGATCATTCACATTTTGAGGTATTTCATAATGATTGAAAAACGCCAGCTTGGCTTGGAACAAGAACCGGCAAAATACAGCAATGCAACCAAGAAAGGACGAACTTCAAACAAAATCTGCTTCAACAAATTACATGTACCTGTGGGAGCTTTAACAAACTTCTGAAAACACAAGCAAGTGATATTCCTCCCTAATTCTATTTGCTCATTGGTCTACGTCACTACAAAGTCACGTGAGATAGAGCGCTCAAAACCAGAGCTTGCAGTTGAGCATCGTTTTCAGAGCTTCAAGGAGGCTCCAAAGGGTTTTCAGCTGAGGGTGCGCGCGTAAGCCACACACGCAGTTGTAAAAGCTGCTTGCATCAGCTCATGATTCAAATGGGTCAACAGAAATAAACAAATACCGCTTATTTCGCTCACCTTTCTTCTAATTCCTGTATATATGGAATCTAAATAGACATCTCCTATTCACGAAAACTGCGAAAATTGCACACAAACGGTTTCATGGTCACTTAAATCCATTTGTGTTGGCATGTGGTGATGCATGCGTAAATGCTGATCTTGTAACCCCTTCATTTTTCCTGATTTTGCAACTTTACTCATTTATATATATCTGCTTCGGGACAGTGAATTTTTTTCATTTTTTGCATTTTAACTTTGATTAATTTAAAACGTTTGTCTTTGAAATTTTAAAAAAATTCTGAAAAACTGCGTTGTGGCTTACAGATTTTGTTGAATTTTAATATTTTTAAGATTATTTGTAACATTATCTGGTAACGCTGAATGGGAAGATTTCACTTTCCCGTTTTTTCAAAAAAGACAATATAAGTTGATTAAGGCTCAAAGAAATGCATTATATCGTTGCCATGGTAACTATATTTGGAGGAAATTTTGATGTGAAAAATCTATGATGGGTAACAACAACAACAACTTTTATTGACCCCTTACACTTGAAAAAAATTAAATTAAATTTACATGAAGTAAGAATTTAAAGCTAAAAGGGGTGTTGGCTTCCTAAAATAACTAGAAAGTTAACAATGTTGGGAAGCCCAAACTATTAAGAATAAATTACAACACAAGGATCAGAATGATGCATACGTGTACACACACACACACACACATACACAACGAACTACATGTATAGATAACTATAGATAGGACAAACAAAATTTACAAGCCATGCGGAGAAGGACAGATAAACTAGGATGAAATCCTGAATATAGTAATTTAAAGCAGCAAACAAATCACAGAAAAAAAACTGTGAAGAAATGCATTACCTTTAGGAAAACAGAAACCAGAGTGACATTAATATTTGGCACAGCAATTCAATTTTTTTATTTTTTTTTAAATTTTCTAAAAGGAGTTGACTTTATATCTTTCCCAAGAGAGTCCAGCATATCTTTGGTCCTTGAAAGCAAATATTAAATATTCCATAGTTTGTTCCAGCTCAAGGCAGGTAGTAAGATTGGTTTGCGGCACTTCGTTTATTGTAGTTATGGATATTAAGCACTGAATTGAAGAAGGTATCAAAATTGGATGGTAATAACTTATTATGAAATTTGGGCATAAGAAGTGCAATATGAAATGTAACAAGATCAGAAAGCTTCATAATTGTTAATAATCTAAACAGTGGTGTTGAATGTCCATCAAATGAAGAAAAAGTCATGATTCAAACTGCTTTTTTCCGTAAAAATAT
>NW_027180153.1:80000-85000 GCF_036669925.1 Montipora capricornis | reverse complement strand
TTACGGTTTGTGATCCCCTGGGTCTCGCAAGATTGCGAGGAGGGGACAGGAGAAAATTAAAACAACGTACTTCACACCCCTTTCCACAAACCCGCAACACAGCATAAAAGAAGCAATAACAGGGTTTAAATGAAATAAATAATTACCGTAAGCGAAAATGACCTAAGGAACTTAAGAATATACAATTGCAGGATTTAAAACAGGGAAAACGAACTAACCCCAAAAGAGTTAAACTAGTGTACTAAACCTTAATTTATGTACATGTATACTTAACTAAATAATTATTCATTTGTTAACTTAACTTAAATGATAATACTAAATTTACTAATTACTACATACTCTAATATTTACAGACAATAAGTTCAGTTCTTTTCTACATGTAGCAAACCCAGTTCAGTCTTTTATAAGCAAATCCAACCGTCCAGTTCTCCAACAGACTAACATCAGTTTCCACGTCGGCTTCTCTAAATCTCAGCGCCTACTTCTCGTCTGGCTCTTAGTTCCTTCTATGTTCTTGCGTCTCTCTCAATCTGACCATTTCTTCTCTTTTCCTCTCTTTCCTTGCCACCACTGACAAAGGGAGTTTTGTCATTGATTCTCCTGCCGGCTCCTACTATTGAATCATAGCAGTGATACTTTCCTTTTCCAACTTTTTTCGACTGTTCTTGCTCTTTTCTCAACTGCAAACTTTCTGCTCCACCAACCAAAAAGTATTTCAAGGTTACAAGAATTTATACTATTACTGTACATTAATTAAACTTACAACATGAGACTTTTTTCCTACTAGAAATGGTACAACAACACTAGTTCATTAGCAGCGTTATTAACAACACTGAACTATGAAACTTGTGAAGAGAACAGGAAGAATGATAGAAAAAAAACCCTTTATTCATTTGTAAGCAATTAAAGCAGCCTCGTTTTGGTACAGTGTAATGGTCTTGACTGAATTTTAAATGTCTATGCTAGCAAACTGGAATGTTAAATATTTGGAGAGTTGTAAACTAATTTTGCTTGAACTGATTTATTAAGCTTTCTGCAAAGCACCTGTTGGAGGGGTGAACGTACGGACGGTCGATGACGTCATAGCTATAAAACCTAAATTTCTCTCATCATTGGGTTGCCACATTTTCTTACTGTGGTATGTGCGTGCGCCTTCAGCTGGTGGAGCTCCGCTATAAAAAGTTGAGCATTTAAGTCCTAAATTTGATTGGGGATAATATCCCTGTGGCAGTTAAATGCCCACTTTGAAGAGGAATTACATGTACATGTAAGCAATTAAAGCAGCCTCGTTTTGGTACAGTGTAATGGTCTTGACTGGTGTTAGAGGAAGTTTCAATTGAGTGTCGTAAAACCAAAAGCAAAGTAATTACTTTCACCAATCAAAAAGGACTGAGACAATCAGATAAACCAATCAAAACTCTAAGTAATTACATGTAGCCGACACAAAGCACTGGAAAATGTGCACGTGCAAAAAAAAAAGAACTTTGAATCAATCACTGAGTGAAATAATCAGAAACTAAAGCAATTCGTTAATTAATTTCGGCACTCAGTTGAAAACCGCTCTATAAACAATACACAGACAGTACATGCAACTGCATCAAAAGAAATATGATTACAATTGAAAATGTGGTCGTGTGAATGCTTCCTTGTGGTCACTCTTGCAGAAATGTGTTAAGTATTTCAATCACCAGCAAAATAAAGTGTTTTCATTCATAACTTTTCAGTTACTGGCCCCCTCAAGAATGTCCGCAAAAGAAGATTTAGGAAAACTGCAAAGAAAAAGGTAGCGTTTTAACAACTCCATTACAACATATTTTGACTGCCTAATTTGACAACATGTTAATAGTTGTGATTGTTTTTTTTCTTTAACCAGAAGCATTTAAGCATACTACAGTGCTGGATAAATCATGATTTATTCGGAGCAAAGTTGTGACTTAATTACCCTTTCATTTAAAGTTTGTCTTGTTTGCTCATGTCTGTTTAGCTTGTGGAGTCTCCAGAGATTGAAAAGGAAGTCAAGCGTCTGCTTAGAACTGATCTAAGTGCCTCAAATGTCAATATCCTTTTGTGATTGGTGGGGTGATAGCAACCCCTCCTACTTGTAACTAATCTGAGACTGAATTTTAAATGTCTATGCTAGCAAACCGGAATAAAAAATATTTGGAGAGTTGTAAACTAATTTTGCTTGAACTGATTTATTAAGCTCTCTGCAAAGCACCTGTTGAATAATGAGCCTTTTCGGTAATATTGATATATCAGGAGCCATTTTGGTGTAGCAACTCACTTCCCATGGAATGGAACCTTTGTAAAATGCAAACAGTATGTTTTCTTTCAGAAAACACATGACTGCTGATCTTTTGAGGAAAAATGCTTTGTATCAGGTCTTTATTTCCAGCATGCGGCAAACTGCCTTTGACTCATGGCTGTTTTTTATTATTTTATTCTTCCTTACACACCGTAAATAAATAAATAAATAAATAAATAAATAAATATTGCTAGTGCTAATCACCCTTACTTGCAGTCGAGGACTGAATTGCGAAGGGCGCGGCTCATGACATTGGGCTGAAATCATACAAAGGCACCTCTGGCTGCCGCTATACAGTCCGTGTTTGATGTCAGAGCACAGCACCATAGCTAGATGTTAATTACCTGTGAGTCGATTTTGATGAGGGAGGAAAACCAGAGTACCCAGAAAAAAACCGTCGAGTCAGGTTGAGAACGACTGAAACTCAGCCCACATGCTGGCCGAGGCCAGAATTGAACCCCGGCTCGCAGTGGTGGGAGGCCCGATAGATAACCACTAAGCCACCGTGACTCCATAAACCTTTTTGAAATCTGTATCATGCCAAGCTAGCCACATCTACTGTATTGGGTTGGTAAGGCAACAATACTAGGAACTCTGTGCCCAACGTTTTTAACATACTTTACCATGGAATTTAGAAGATGTATGATTTGTAGCCATTATCCAAGAATATTTGAAAGATTCAGATCTCATTGTTTTTCAAAACCCATCAGTGTTGGTTAAGCCAGTGCTGAACCCAGGATTTCCTTCATATCCAATGCTCTAGATACTTAGCTACTGTAACTTATCAGTCGGTATTAATATTGTAATACTTTTTGGCAAATTAATTAATAAAATAAGTTTAATATTAGTCATAAGATTTGTACAGTGTTTCCATTGAAAAGAAATTTAAGCAAATATTTTAAAGTGGAGGACCATTCTGGAAGAATGAACTCTTATTTTTGTGAGTCCTTAACATAGTTTTAACCTTTGAGGTGTTACAAGATGAAGAGAAACAGGACGAGAAGTAAGTGTAACAGTACTTGTTGGGTCACATGCCACCATGTCAATTATTATACTGCACATGTACCGTCATTAAACCGTTACCTTTATCTCCAGATCACTTGCAGTAGTTGCCCAAACAGCACCCGGGATAATTAATATCATGAAAATTAGATTTTTCTTGTCCAAGAACTGAACAACAGGGTTAGGTAAAATTTCATGATACAACTATTTTGTGAATTAGTTTAATTAGAGGATAGGTTTAGTATGAGAGTTAATTTCGTTTAGCTCAATAATAATTATTATTGTTATGTAGTGTTGTTTCTGATGCTGAATTGCTGAATACTTCCATGTCGTCACCTTTGCTTGGAACACAAATAGAAGAACAAGATGGCGGCAGTGATGATGAGGATAGGAATGAACTGTTTGCAATACTACAAGAAGCAAGCAGCGATGAACAAGATGATGCAGATACTCAAGAGGAGGATGATAATGAAGTAAATGTTGATGTGGAAATGGACGAGGACAGCCAATTTACAGGTGATAAGTTACTGGAAGAATTTTCAATGCACTTTTTTGTTGTTGTACCAGCTTTATTACACAACAGAGGATAAAGTCAATGCTTTCGTTCAGTAAGGTGAGGCCAGGTGATGCAATGGTTGGCATCTTGGGCATCTGGCATTCATTTCTCGAAAACCCAAATCCTGATTGGGTTCATTGTATACATATCTCTTTATCTTTCCTTATCAGAAACACACCCATGATTTGAACGATGTGGTTAATATCAGTTTTAAAGTTATTTTTGTGCTTCTTTGTATGTTTCAATTGAACTCTGAATATATTCTTGTGTTCTTTGGCAATTAATCATGTGGACACCCATATTTCATTCTGATTATGGAGTACAATGATGTTACTTTTTGGAACCTTAGAGTGTACAGATTACATGTAGCTTCATAGCCCTCCCCCTCGTGCATTTTTCAGAAGTTTGCCTGTGTAATGTTCTAGTTTGTAAAAGCTTCTCAAAAATTAGTCTAATGAACTGGGGCCAGTTGCTCGAAGGCTAGTTAGTGCTAACCGTTGGTTAAGAGGTATCAAAACCTATAGGTATCCATGGTATTTAATGCTGGTTAGCGCTAACCATGCTTCGAGCAACTCGGGCCTGTTCCTGTTCATTAGCAAGATATTTGAACTGTGGTGACCGGATTTTAATCAAAGTTCTTTCTGAGAATATTAGGCACCAAAAATGCCATGGATGAATGTACATATTACCGCTTATGACATATGATATATACCTAATTTGAAGGGAACGTCAATTCTTACCAAAGAATAAAGTTAAACCAGAGAACGGAATGTTTTGCAATAAAAAAATGAATACTGGAACTTTTTCTTTCAAATTTTCAAGGCACCACTGAATAACTCTGACGTTTCACAGTTGCACTATTGTTGTAACAGGTCCTGTTCCCAACCGTGTGGCTTCATAATTCAGTTGGTAGATCATTGCACCGGCATCACAATATAGCACATGGATTCGAATCCCATTGGAGCCACCTGAAATTTTCAGGTGTCTTTTCGAGAGAAATGCTTAAATTGTCCAAATAAGTGCCAAGATCTTTTCTTTCTTTCATCTATAGCTTGCACTTCATAATCATTTATTATATACATTTCTTTTATCACGTCCTTTCACGTGAACAGAACGAACCCAGCAAATTGATTTTCT
>NW_027180153.1:62500-72500 GCF_036669925.1 Montipora capricornis | reverse complement strand
TGTCGACGCGTGTAACCAACAAAGCTGGCATCACACCAGCCACATTCAAATTTGTAAACTACTGATTGTTCGTTGATCAATGCGGGCTTGATTTCTTTATGTTTGAGATCTCCAACTTTTCGAGAAGTGAAGACTGGGCATAAGTCGATCTTTAACAGCTTATCAAGGTCCTTCAACTATTTGCGCACAGTGTCAGCTGATTTTTGTTCCTTGAACGGTAGAACAATTCGTACTGATTGATGGTCAGGTGCAGATTTGCGTGGAGGTGCTGGTGTTTGTTTGGATGTAATAAAATTGGAGATCATAGAGTGAATGAGTTGTTCAGGATATGCCAGCTATAGGAATAAGGTCTTGAGGCGGATACACTCTTCATGAAATAATGACCAGTATGATGATAGCCTGAAAGCTCGGTCTAGCATGGTAATAATTAAGGATTTCTTCTAACGATTGTCAACATGACTATTATAATACTTGAACTTGAACTTGAACATTAATATTCTTGCTCTTTTGGCGATCAGTGTTCATAATTTTATAACATGCTAAAAAAGGGGGGCTTAAAACTGATCTAATTTTAAAAAGGTTTCCCAAATTTTCGAACCGTATCTCTGGTTCTTCTTCGGGGGACAATGAATCTAAAATTCAAAAATCACTGCTTCTTATTTTGGCTCCCCAGAGATCTTAACAGCGGCACATATGCCCTTGGGAACTCCATTCTTTCATTCACAGAGTTCTTATCAATGTTCGAGTGTAAAGACTCCAGAAAAATTCTGCGCTTGTAATTAGTTTCATTCCTTTCAAGAATTTGGCCGTAGCGTGGATGGATGTCGTGCGTGGTTCTTTCGGCATGTTGTCGGATTGCCGACTCTTTACTCGCGGCACGCGCGGGATCATGTTCCACTCTCCTCGAAGCCCAACACCGTTTGCTCTCACCAATGTAGGAGAAATCGCAGTCTTTGCATTCAACCCTGTAAACGATGCCTTCTATTTTTTCTTCCGATGGAGGGTCTTTCGGTTTTTTGAAGACAGAAGCAAGTGTGCGTATGGGCTTAAAAGCAGTCCTTATGTTGAAATGTTGCAGTGTGCGTTTTACCCTGTCCGATATCCCTTGAACATAGGGTACCACGGCAAGGCCAGCCGGGTCAGGATGGTTGCTTTGTGGACCAGACCTTGGTTAGGCAGCATTTTCAATGAATTTGGTGGGATATCCATTGACCTGTAGGCTGTCCTGGACGTGGGATGTTTCCTCTGTTCTCAGGGCCTCGCTAGATGGGATGGTGTTCGCGCGGCGCATCAACGTGCTGACGACGGATCTCTTATGTTGTACAGGGTGGTGTGAATCAAATGCCAAGTACTTGTTGGTATGGGTGGCTTGCACCTCAACCTCACAATTTGGGACGGTGGATACATTAGTATCCAGGAACGCGTTAGTGGGTTTACCGTCCATTTGATTCACACCACCCTGTACAACATAAGAGATCCGTCGTCAGCACGTTGATGCGCCGCGCGAACACCATCCCATCTAGCGAGGCCCTGAGAACAGAGGAAACATCCAACGTCCAGGACAGCCTACAGGTCAATGGATATCCCATGTTCAAGGGGTATCGGACAGGGTAAAACGCACACTGCAACATTTCAACATAAGGACTGCTTTTAAGCCCATACGCACACTTGCTTCTGTCTTCAAAAAACCGAAAGACCCTCCATCGGAAGAAAAAATAGAAGGCATCGTTTACAGGGTTGAATGCAAAGACTGCGATTTCTCCTACATTGGTGAGAGCAAACGGTGTTGGGCTTCGAGGAGAGTGGAACATGATCCCGCGCGTGCCGCGAGTAAAGAGTCGGCAATCCGACAACATGCCGAAATAACCACGCACGACATCCATCCACGCTACGGCCAAATTCTTGAAAGGAATGAAACTAATTACAAGCGCAGAATTTTTCTGGAGTCTTTACACTCGAACATTGATAAGAACTCTGTGAATGAAAGAATGGAGTTCCCAAAGGCATATGTGCCGCTGTTAAGATCTCTTGGGAGCCAAAATTAGAAGCAGTGATTTTTGAATTTTAGATTCATTGTCCCCCAAAGAAGAACCAGAGATACGGTTCGAAAATTTGGGAAACCTTTTTAAGTTTAGATCAGTTTTAAGCCCCCCTTTTTTAGCATTTTATAAAATTAATATTCTTGTTATCTGGTAAATATTTTATTTTGACCTGATGATGGTGTCATGAGGACACCGAAACGTTGTCTTTTGATTTTACCTTTTCATCATCAAAACGAAATTATGATATATGAAATGAAGCATATTGAACTGCGGATATGAAATCAAGTAAAGCTACGATCCTCGCAGTTATAAACGCAATTTTAGCAATTGCGTAGAGAAGCCTGAAAAATTCAGGACTTCAACGGGGTTTGAACCCGTGACCGTGAGATACAGAGATGAAAGCCCAGTCTACCAAATCACTGACATAACTAGCGGAGTCTTGTATCATGAACCTGAAATCAAATTGTAACAAAAAGAAACTGATTTTAACGTGATAACAATTGTTTTTGCAGAGAATGAAAGTCAATCCAAGGTGCAGATAAATGCCTTGCGGGAAAAACTAAAAGAAGTCCGATCAGCTCGAGCAGAGCAAGAAACACGAGTGCGGGAAGCCTCCAACTTGTTTCTGAAGGTAATTAAACTAACTTTACTTGATGCAGAACATGGTTTGTCAAAAATATATGTGATGCTCATCACATGTACATGCAATTACCCTGGGTACCAGATGAATTTATTCCGAAGGTCCGAGTTAACGCTACGTGTGACAAAGGCAAAAACAAAAGACACCTGTTTTTTGATGTCTTTTTAAGTTAAAGTAGTGTTCAATTGAGCGTCGGCAACAATTCGTCGGTTACTTTTGCTTACTTGGCCTATCTTCAACAAGCGATTTCAGGCAATTGCAACCAATCAAGAGCAAAATCCCATTGTTCTGGTGTCTCCTTATCACCTGTCGCCAGGGGACGATCAGGAGGAAAGAGCCAGTTTTTTTCTTACTCGTCATCCCGCATTCTGTGATGGTTATGTGTATTCAGTTTGCTGCATGGCCATCACAATTAGCATCATCTTTTGTTTTTTTGGCTAATTAATTTCCTTTCCCTTAATCCATCCATCCATCCATCCAGTTTGTCAGTGAGAATATACGTGCAACGAACACTTTCTGTTCTTCTGTTTTGTAGCAACGTTTTGAGAAGGATCTTGAGGAAATCAAATCAAAGGAGGGTAAACTAGAACTCGAGGTAAAGAGAGGTCTTTGGCTGTTATTTATGCTCTCAGCCTGTTTAAGCCTGTGCGGTTTCTTTTAATAATAATAATAATAATAATAATAATAAATTGAAATTTATACTCCGAATTTTAAACTCCGTACAAGTTACTTCCTTAAAAAAATGCAATCATTTAATGCAATCCGTAGTTGAAACATTTAATATCACTTCTATTTCGTCGTCACATTAATTAGTTCGATTTTTTATATCTTGACAGCTATGCAAACTGGACGCTGAAATTTTCTCCGGGACATCATGAGTGACCTGATATGGCCTTTCTTCATTCCTAGTAAACAATGCAAGCGATACAAAGTATAGAAAACTATGACGTTTCTTTTGAACATTAGACCTTTGTTTGACATGTGCGACACAAATGCAAATGCAATTCATTATTTAAACAACGTGTAGTCAGGCCCTCACGGTTCGTGCGAATACAAGGGAAGATACGCGTGGTAGGCTAAGACTTATTCCAAGATGGCGGACGAGGTTAACACCCAGTGGGTTCATATTGCCATTTGTGACTCTGCCACTCCGGGATTAGTGCCCCTTGGCCGGTTTGGACCCCCCCCCCCCCGTTACAGTTTAGTGCGCGACCACTCAGAATGCCAGAATGCATCATAATTAGCCAGAATACACTGTGCCATTCATCAGCTTTTACGAGAATGCATTGCATTTGAGCATAACACCGGTCAAACACTCTAGAGGTACACGAGGTCCCGTAAATATTCGATGAAACAACACATCATGATGTAAAAGCAGAAACCCATAAGGGTTGAAACGTGTAACGGCCCCTAGTGTGCTGGGAAACAAGCTTCTGAATATTCAATTTGCTAAGTACCATATTTGGAACATCAAGAGCGAGGGGTTTCCAAATATGGTACGTAGCACTGAAACATTCAACCAATCAGTTCGCACTGAAGCTGTGAACGCGCGTTACACGTTTCAACCCTGATGAGTTTCTGGTAAAAGTGTAAACTCACAACAATTCCAAATCTAAATTGAGTCGTCGCATATAATTCTTATTGCGCAAAGTTCTGCCACTAAATGTTTCAGCGTTCAGAAACATAATAGTTAACTTCCATACTTTCTTATATCCATTTCTCGTTGTGGTAGTCGAACTGTGAACTAAAGCTATAAGATTAAATACACGGGAGACGAAATCATTCTCCCCTGCGATATTCGAAAGTTTGATGGATTTAAGGCAGTGCGGCCCAGTGGTTAGGACGCTTGCCCTAAGATCAGGAGTTTCCGGGCTCAAGACTCGTTCTAACCACTCATTGAATATTTGTTCCTGGTAGTCCCTAGTTCAACTTCCCGGCCGCACTTGTAAATAGCCAACTGATTTAACTCGAGCCATTTGGGATTCTTAACAGTTGTAGTTGTTGTGTTCTGTTGTTTCGTTGGTTGTGTTTCATTGGCCCTGAGAAGTCCCTATGGGGAGTGGTCAATTAAGGGCGCATTCAATGGACCCTATTCCGGAATAAGAATATGTTGCTATAAGAGCGATCTGTGCTCATAATTTTAAAAGGAAGAGGGGTTAAAAAAGCACAAACCTGGAACTAATTGTAACATCGGCTCCGCGGTAAAACAGCATTCCGAAACCACCGGCCACAACATGCACCCAAATTATGCGAGCATTTTGGAAACAGGCGTAAAAACCAAGAACAAAAGGCTTTTTGTAGAGTCGTTGCATTCGTTCCTCGACAAGAACTCTGTCAATGAAAGAGCAGCATTCCCCAGGGTGTACGCATCACGGGTTTCCTCCCTTAGGGGCAACGAGCAATGACATCTTTTTTCTAGATATTTGCATTTCGTAACTTGCTGAGTACATTTCTCTGAAGAAGGTCGCAGAAGGCGGCTGAAAATTTAGTCTTTTTTAACGTTTTTTTAGATCTGTTTTAACCCCTCATCCTTTTAAAATATGTGTAGTGATGATTTAGCCAAGCCTAAAAGCGGAGCTCCCTGGTTATTTATTCTTACTGCCTGTAGGGTTTGTGAAAATAAAAGGTTTCGAATTGTCCGCGTTTTGATGTTCCGTTTGCTGGTTTAATAATTAAATCATTATCTTTGCTTTCTTCTATAGAAAAATTCATTGCCTGACTATTGAATTCCTCGGTAAATTTTACGCTAAAAACCGATATCGCATGAATCACGAAGCGATGAGTGCGACATCGGTTTTACCAGTGAAATTTACTTTGCAATTCACCAGTTTGGCGATAAATTTTTCTTGAACCGCATGAGTTGTTAAAGAAAACAAGCACACCCTCAGCGAGCGAATGGAAAAGGAAAAAAAGCTATTTCAGAGTCTGCTCCAACCCATTTGACTTGATTTGTGTTAATAGGCCATTTTACAGTTTTTTGCTCAGCGACCTAGCCAATGAATGGCTGCGAGGCTGCCGGTGACCTTGCATTGATACAAACCTCACTGCTTTTATCATGTAAATTGTGTTGTTGTGATTCTAATTAGTCCGTATTAACATTACAAAAGCACGGAGGTTTGTATCAAAGTAGGGTCACCGGCAGCCTCGCTTCCATTCGTAGGCCAGGTAACTTAGCTACAACTGTTAAAATGGTCTATTGTTACTTTCAATTTCAGTGTCCCCAATTAGTGATTCAGCGCTAGAACGACTCGACACTTAAATAATAAAGTTCCTTTTAAATAACGTTTGGGTGCTTTAAACAAGCTTCTGAAAACACAATCTAGTGAGATTTCCCCTCTAATTTTACGAGAACTCGTTTCGAATACGTGTTTACAACATAAGGGAAAAGTTTTCTTGTCACTGTCAAGGCACAACGAAAAGCAGTTGGGCAAACGGATTTAAAAAGCACTTGTTCGCTCGCATTTTAGAGCAAAACAAAAACAAAAACAAATCAACTTTTTCTTTATTTCCGAAAGAGTTATTTAATTCCAGTTGACATTAAACAGCATTAAAAAATCGATTTTCATTCCTGAACAAAGGAAGAACCGATGAAACCACCTTTTAAAAATACGCATCACTTCAAATAACGCATCCGTAAAAATAACAAACGGTTTAGTGCGCAAGGAAAGAATTTGTGGAGTAACTTCTTCCGTTAAGTATGATCTATTACTGGTATTCTGTTTTGTCGTTGTCGTTCTCTTTCGCTCTCCTTTCGTTTCTGTTCTAGTCATAGGTCCTCCAGACATCATGTAACCTTAGCAGAGCTTCTAAAAATATGCTAAAAATTGCAATACAGAGAAAAAAGCAGCTCTAAGCGAATCAAACAAACAGTCAGCCTTAAGTTTACATCCCGCCGATGCTTGACTTGAATAACTGCGTAGCCACCAGTGTGGACCACAGATATCATGATATATCCAACTGGATTGAAACCAGCGAAAAATGCAGAAGGAAAACATCTTCCAAACCGTTTTCCACCTGAACACGAAAAGCGTTGACTCTGTAAGAACTTTTGTTAATGTAGTATGGCCGTGTAACCTCGTCGAGCCACAGAAAGCGCGCGAAAAATGAAGCCTCGCTTATGTTTAGGTGAGTTAACCTGGGTTGAGCCTGCAATCCAATCGAAAACCAGTACCTGGTCAGCGGTCAACTTTAAAAAAAAACAGCTGACTTCGATGAGCTTTAAGCTTGAGCGCGCGATATGGTCACGCGATACCTTGTTTTGACAGGTGTCAATTGATCAAAAGATGGACGTCCAATATCAAAGATGTCAGTCAATCAATCAAACAATCATTTATTTTAACACGTTACGTCAAAGAGCTGTAAACCTCGTTCAAAATACGAACGTGTATAAATAAAATCTAAAATAATTACAGCCATAAAATATAATTCAATTTTAAAAACAACAAAAAGCCACCTGAAACGTGACTTGGAAAACTCTAAAACTCGTTCTAAAAGCAGTTAAAAGCTACAATTGTACACTATAAGACGTTCTAAAAAACTGAAATCGTGCAATTTACTTCTGAAGTCACTAGCATCACTTGAAAGACGCACATGAGAAGGCAAACTGTTCCATAACTTAGTTGATGAATAAGTGACAGAATTCTTCTTAATTTAACAATTAAATTTAGGTAATTCCAAATTCAAACCCTCGCCTCTTAGCCTATACGGTGTATGCCTGTATTTAAAAAGGCTAGCAATATATGTGGGACCCGTACCATTTAGACATTTAAAAAGAAGTATTAACGCCTGATGTAAGCGCCTACATTATAAAGATGTCATGCTAGCCGCAGTGAGCAGTTCGTCGTATGACATTGAATTGTTGTGCCGGATTAATGTTCTCAAAATATAACAGTTGCCATCTTCGAGACGGTTGTGTTGACCCGTACCTATGCCTACAAACAAAGGACCACAGTATTCGAGATGAGGTAATGTAAATGCTTTATAAAGTTTTATCATTGCATCATGAGGAAGA
Organism: Montipora capricornis; assembly: GCF_036669925.1. Classification (NCBI taxonomy): domain Eukaryota; kingdom Metazoa; phylum Cnidaria; class Anthozoa; order Scleractinia; family Acroporidae; genus Montipora; species Montipora capricornis. The sequence goes on along the minus strand of NW_027180153.1, from coordinate 64,807 downwards.
AAACGCCTTATTCTTCTCAGTGCAGAATCCTTGGCATAGGCTTTCTTTAGTTGATCTGATGTGTTCTTTATAAGATAGGTCCTCGTCTAGAGCTACTCCAAGAATCTTAATAGATCGGAGAAATTCTATTTGAGTATTATTAAGAAATAAAGAATAATTATAGGCACAGGGTCCGACAGATAATGCTTGAGTCTTAGCACAGTTCACTGTTAAATAGTTGGACTCAAACCACGACGAAAGAGCCTGGAGATCCTTGTTGAAGGAAAATTCTAGAATGGGGGGAGATACATCTGACAGGTAGGCAGTCGTGTCGTCAGCGTACAGCCGCAATGAGACATAGGAACACAAAAATTCAAATCATTAATGAATATGTTGAACAACAACAGTGTTCGATTTTAGCTCCTCGGTCAGATTGTTTATACACCGCCAACGCGCGGAATTACACTCCTTTTTTAGCTGATTATCAAACTTACGATAATTGACCCAGTCAGACTCCTTGGACGATTTTTTAGCTCTCTTGTAGAGTAGTTTCTTTTTTCGGCAGAGTTTGATAAGTTTGCAGTCAATCCATGGTGCATTTGTGGATCCCTTGACTTCATGTTTTGGAATACATTCGTCAACAGCTGATAGTAGCAGATCCAACCATGCAGACCAGACAAGATCGATGTTGTCTTCAAGAAAAGCACAGTGACAAGGGGTGTAATTCAGGAGATTCCGAAGATGTTCCCAGTCCGCCTTTCTGAAGGAATAGGCCAATTTCTCGGACCTACGATCCCCGTAAGAAGATCTCAATAGAAGAAGATTTATCGAGTTGTGGTCGGAAAAATTTGACCAACGGTTAGGTCGTGTACTAGGTCAGGCGAAGAAACAAAAGCTAAGTCTAAGATGTTCTCCTCTCGAGTCGGGTCTTTCCTGTTTCCTGTTTCCTGAAACAAGAATGTCTACAAAGAGTAGTTCGGAATCACATAGAAGATCTTCTCTTTGGAAGGCTTCAACTGTATCCCGCGTAGCTATTAACACACCGCCACCTTTACGGCCATTGTAAGGACGGTCTCTTCTGAACACCGTGTAATTTGAAGGAAACAATTCGCTGTCTGTTATTGTGCTGTCTAAATGGGTTTCCGTGAAAACCATAATATCGTAACGATAAGTAACGATTTCCAATTCCAACAGGGGCCGTCTTGTTAACTAAGCTTCTTGAATTAGCATAGAAGATAGATATATCAGATTTCCGTAAGCCACGATGCTGTTATGATTGCGATTACTTGCGCGGCTCGGACCCGGGTGAGGGTGAACATCTCCATGGGAGCAAATAAGTTGGCTGTGACTAAAAGTGGGACGGGGACGTGGGACGGGGACGTGGGACTTGGGACGTGGGGACTCGGGGACGTGGGGACGTGGGGACGTGGGGACGTGGGGACTCGGGGACTCGGGGACGTGGGGACGTGGGGACGTGGGGACGTGGGGACTCGGGGACGTGGGGACGTGGGGACTCGGGGACTCGGGGACTCGGGGACGTGGGGACGTGGGGACGTGGGGACGAGGGGACGTGGGGACGTGGGGACGAGGGGACGAGGAGACGTGGGGACGTGGGGACGTGGGGACGTGGGGAAGTGGAGACTCGGGTACTCGGGGACGTGTGAACTTGGGGATGTGGGGACGCGGCGACACATTTTCGAAGTATAGAATTTTAGAAATGGGACAACATCGCCAAGAAAGTTGAATTGCTTGTGTTATTTTGCTTTTCAAGTACCAGCTAAATACACAGCGAAATTCAAAAATTGGATTCTCGAAAAGTCATTCTCGCCACCCGTCACAGAGCTCGAATGTGAAACAAAGCAGAAGACCTAATTGCCCATTGCTGACACTGCAGCTGAAATTTCAGCGTTTGTTGTTGTTGTTGCTCAGAAACTTGAGCCTTATGACTCCTCTGTAACTGAAGTTTAAATACCGTGCCAATGTCCTTGTTGGCGGCATTGTGACTGCATCTTTCCTAGCGCTTGTTCCATTTGTTACCTTTGATTCGGGTTGTCATCGTTGATGCTGTCGAAAATGTTCGTCATCAGAGGGCCAGAAGCCCCCCAGGAGGGGGAGGGGGGTACTGCCATATATGAGCTATATAGGTATGTGCCGCTGTGAAGGGTATGGTTTTCAAGCAGTTTGCTCTAGGATAGGATACATAAATCAGAGCGTTTGTTTCTAGAATTGGATATAATTTTTCACGGAACTGACCAGTTGGTTGAAGATTTTATCCAGACTAAGGAAAGTTGATAAAACCAAATTTTTGTATACTACTTCTCCACCGAA
>NW_027180153.1:40000-50000 GCF_036669925.1 Montipora capricornis | reverse complement strand
AGATAAAATCTACTCATTTCTACTACCCATTGAAGCCAGCAAAAATACACGCAGGTGACTCTACCCACATGGACACTACTTAGCAGGGAAGTGACAGGAAAGACTTTCCCCTCACGGAAATAAACAAAAAATAAACTAGACCCTCCGTGAGGGTACACTGGGTTGCCTGTGGTACGTGCAGCGTTCCGGGCAATTTTTTTCAAGTTGGGGGGTCATTAAAGACCATTTAAGGGCTCACCCAGAAGTCATACCAGCAGAGTCCCTTTGGCTCACAAGTCCTCACACGTTCGTAGGACAAAATAGATCCTTTTCTGAGGTTAAAAACCTGGCTACCGGCCTATTAATTAATCATTTGTCAGAAAGAAGAAATTCCTGTCCTCTTTAAAAAAATTGACACGCATTGCTTACGTGTGGTAGTGAAGTAACACAGCGATTTATTCCATATAAAATGTCAACTGAGCTGTGTGTTGTCTTCCAGGAGATTCAAGTTGTCCTTGCGTAATATGTTGCCCTAACAGTGCACGATATTGTTTTGGTTTTGTTTATCATGGTAGTGCCATGGTAGAAGTCTTGGGTAAATAGCCTGAGAAGACATGTGGTTACTAGCAAACTACTGAACCCGGAAAGATTGAAGAAAATAAATGGGAAGTGAAAAACATTGTCTTCTGGGATGACATGTTGACAGTTGTCTTTGCGTAATATGTAGGTCTAACAGTACACGATATTGTTTTGGTATTGTCTATCATTGTAGCGCCATGGTAGAAGTCTTAGATAAATAGCCCCTTGAGAAGACATGTGGTTACTAGCAAAGTACTGAACCCAGAGAGATTGAAGAAAATAAAAGGGAATCGAGAAACATTGGCTTCTGGGCTGACTTGTTGATCACGCAACTTCTTTCCACCACAAGTGTAAGCGTGCACTGACAGCATCTGACAGCTTTGTAAACAAAAGTTGAAAGGTGAAGTTTATCCCTATCCGGCAGGGTTAGTAACTGAATGGGCGACCTAAGAAATATATCACTCAGTAACAGAAGCATAGGACCGAAAATTATATTTTAATGCTATCAAATGCGAACCAAGCAAGATACAGATTTTGTTAGCTTGCTTTATGCAAAACAATTATTGATGTAAAAGTAAATAAATATGGATACACAATTTTTAAGAAGAGCAGAAGGAAGTTTCAGGACGGTCGATCGAGAATAAAATATTTTGCCATCAGTAACAAAATTTACGACATGAAGACAACATTAATTTTGAACCACGAATATAAAAAGTTACCATCAGCGAAAAACATTTTGGGAGATTTTAGTTTTGTTGTTGTAATTGTACTTTTGGCTGCACCGAGTAAATTGCACATCGAATTCAGCGGGCGCAGTGATCAAGTTACCGCCGCATGTTTACTCGCGAAACAATGAAGCATCTGTGTTAAATGATGCTTAGATACCGGGTTTTTGTTTTTGTTAGTTTTCTTTTTCTTCCAATTGTTATAAATTTTGACAAGAAATGTGCTAATTCAACACAAAGATCACAATCGCCCAACTCTCAGAGGTTGACCATTGTTTCTGGAAAATCAAAAATTTACTCTCCAAGACAAGGTTATTTATCACCAGGTAATTCCATCGTTTTGGTAATAGCAGCTACTTTATTATTCATCAGCGTCACAATCTTTTGCCGATTTTGGGAACTCAAGCACGCTTCCAACAGACATGTTTATTTTCGTGACTTATGCGTTACCACAAAAATTCTCCCCGTATCACATTTCAACACATGTATGCAAATTTGCTAAGCTCGAAAATTACACAACATGATAAATTTACAAAAGCTGGAAATTTCACAGAAATATTTTCAAGCGAAACATTTATTGAAACAAGCAACATATTTGCTATAAGAGGCAAGAAACTCTTCCTATTTCAGTTGTGTGCGTGCAAGCGAAACACACAATCACAAAGCATATGCAATTAAATAAATTTCTGACAGTTCACATCAAACCCTTTTCGAAAGAACCTTGACCGTACATAATAAAGCACAAAAGAGACAACAAGCTTTCATTCAAATAATTTTTCACTGTCACATTTCCAATTTTTTTTAACCTTTGCAGAGTTGAGTACAAAATGAATGTTACTTGCCAGACAAACAGGCAAACTTTAAATAGATGCGACTTCAGTAAACACTGTGAGACACACAACAGAGATCACAGATCTACTTGTGGTGTTCGATTCCTTCTCTGTCTTTGTTGCACCCGTAAGTTACCACAGAAATTTCCATTTGGTCTCAGTGTTGTACGTAACACCACCTTGGCGAAATATTAAAAGTACACCTCATTTTGATTTCGGCTCGACGGGCGAAAGATTCACGCTGTCGAAGTCCAGTACTCGTCGCTTTTAAGATTCCAGATCTTTATGTTTCACCGCCATTCTTGACGTTCCATTCTTGAGCTCCATATGGGTATATTTTCTTTAAAGATGTACTAAAACGCCATTCGCGTTACAATGACTTCCGACGCCATTACAGGTTAATTGTGCAGAGCAAGCTACGCATTACCCCAGCCCCCTCAAACCTAACAAAATACGCACAGAAGACTCTATGCACAAAGACACCACTTAGCAGGGGAGTGACAGGCAAGACTTTTACCGACACGGAAAAAAATACTAAGAAAAAGAAAACGGAAATCTACCCATTTTCCGACTGGGATTGCCATAGGCAACCCAGTAAAAATAAACTTTTGAAAACGACGAAATAAAACGCAGATTCCGACTGGGTTTGGCAACCCGGGGCCCGTTTCTCAAAGGTCCCGAAAAATGATCGGGCCCGAAAAGCCATTTGAGAACTTGCTAACCGCTCCTTCAGGAAAGCCGATCTTTTAACATGTTTTCAAGGTAACAAAAAGCAAACTGACTATGAAGTTTGATAACTCATATCCTCTCCGTTCTTGAGACACAGAGGGAATTGTGCCACCCGAAAATGGCCCGTAAAGTTTCGGGACTTTCGCAGGGTTTTTGTTAAAGCCGGGACGCCGGGACCTTTACTCTGCTATTTTTATTTTTGTCCCGGCTATTTTACGCGCAGGTTGTACAAGGATTCTTTCAATATGAAGAGAATAGTCAACCGATATTTGTATTTTATTATTTAATATTTTCTTAAACCAAATCGTGCTTTATTTCTCTGTTACTGGGTATTGTTAGTTGTACCACAATTTGCGTACATGTACGTGTAGCTGATTTGGAGTTCATGACAAGATGTTATCAAGTAACAGAAAACACATTGATCGGCGCGCCCTGCTTTCGTCATTAGGGAGTTTAAGCAAATTGCTATGGCGGGCTCTAATACGGCTGCCGGAAGTAAATTTCTTCAAAAATGAGACACTGTGCATGTTAGTCGGTTACGGTCAGCCATAGCGCGAAGGAAATGAAGCGGAAAATCGACCAGTATTTTACCCAAAGGTACCCATTAGGCCTCACAAATTCAAAAATTTTCTGGGGGAGGCCCCCCTTACCCCCTAGTGGGAGGGGGATGACCCCCTACCACACCTATCCCGACTTGGCAGAGCCGCCATCCTAGTCCTTGCTATATGTTCAATTGTCCCTGCTATTAAAAATCATAACAAAAACCCTGTTTCGAGAAACGGGCCCCCGGGCTCCACAGTCGGCTCCATATGCTGAAAGAAAGTGGTAGAGACTGGTGACGAGTTATAAAAATGGCTTCCTCTGTGCTCTGGCTGTTAAACTTCCTCGTAAATCGTGACTATAAAAAAGGATGTGAAGAGAAAAATCAAGTGTGACAGCTACGGCTGTGGTGACTACAACGTTAGCTTTTTGGCCTTTTGCTCTGGGCCACTGAAGAATTAATCGAGGTCTTCACTGACCGTTGCTTTGGCATGTCACATATTTCGTTTTGTTTGCTTAGTGTACCTTGGTTACCAGCTGCCACAGCTAGAGGCTGACGTTGGAGGATTAAATAGATTTTGAAAGTGTAATTCTAAACCTCTATTTATTTTGACATTGTCAATGGATGGAAATAGTTCATCTGGAGAGGTCAAGTGGACTCGAGCTTCGTCCTCTGAGTTGCCAAAGAAGGATGCCGGTCCGAAGTATTCGCGAATTTCTGAACGTTTTCGTCATGTGACACCCGGTGTACTTCAGTGCTCAATGTTTTGTGGAGGAAACAAGTGTAAATATGAGAACCCGTCCAGGATAAAAACTGATCAAATGGCCATTAATGGCCTCTATTCGTCGTGGTGAGTGTTTCCTTTTTTTTTTCGCAATAGATTGAAATTGTAATATGAAGTTCATTAATAATTATTATAGTTGAAATTATAATTATGTTTCGTTATAAATCTTGTCCAACCTCTATGCAGTCATGGTTGAATTAAGTTAGAAATAAGTGTACATTTAACTTCAGCATCAATCCACCCACCTGCCTTCATTTGGAGAATACCAACTTCAGCCGCTAAAAAAAAAAAATTCAAACTGTATAGTATAACACTAAAAGCTGTTTTCCGTGAATGCCGTGCGTTAAACTTAAAGAATGTCATTGATCTGGCTTAACTTTCCATATCATTGGATAACAAAAGCTCCCATTGTTGTGTGTCTCGTTCTACAAAAGCTTTTAACTAATTTGCAATTGCTGGCCCTGTGTGGCCCTGTATTCTGTAGTTGCTCCGCTAACCATGGAACAAAAGGAGTCAATGTTTAAACAGCCAATTACCAGTAGGTTCTGGTGGGCATATTAATAGCAATGGGTGACAACACGAGAAACATTGCTATAGGGAAAAAAGGTATGGGGTTCTGCAAGTACTGTTAAATGATCTGGCAATGAAGCACTAATTGGAGAGACTTCAAATCAAATAACTTCAAAATAGAGAGAGAAGGAGTCAACCAGAAAATGAAGGAAAATTTATTTTGAGGGCTGTCACTTCTCCTGCATAACTATTTGCTGCTGCTTTGTTTGCCTTCAGCACGGGCACCCTAAAATCAGTGTGAGCATGGCCGACAAAAATATAAGGATTTGTCAGGGAATCCCAACAAAAGGCTTAAAGAAGATTAAAAAAATCTCACTTAAAAAGCCTAACCTTAGTGCTATTGTGGGGTTCCTTCCTGTGTGGTTATTTTCCAGGTCTGACACGATTTGAGCCATTTCAATTTCTCGGTTGTCAAGAGTAGAATAAAATCCCAAAGAAGGAGACTAAATTCTCAGGAGCCACCAATCTGAGTCCAATATTCCTGGACAAAATGTTCCTATGGTCACAGTCCACATCAGAATCAATATTGACAAAGATTGAACTTACATCTCAACCCACCATCAATGCAATAGCAGTCCTGCGAGTGGCCTCAGGCAGTAATAAGAAAACAAATTTTGAAAGAGTCACTTTATCACCAAAGTGGCCACGGCTTCAACCGTTGATAACAAACTGAGCCTTAGCAGGGTGGCAGACCATAGTTTTGTCAGCTGCAAATTTCTTTTTCCCCATGGGACTCCGGGCATGACTCACTGCATTGTCGCATTGGTCCAATCATAGTCACGCCTTCTTCATTCGAGTTGACAAACTTCAAAAACACATTTGCAAAGCCGGAAAGCGTCGAAAGATGCGAGAATGAAAGCCGTAAGTGAACAAACCGAGGAGAATAACTAAATTCTTAGATGTAAGTCGTGATAATTTTGTGTATTCATGCTGCTTTTATTAGTAAATAGGACTTTGTATGTAGTAGGCTGTTTGTGATCATAACTGTACTTATCAAGGAAGGAATCAACACATTATGCAAATAAACTTGTTAACATGCAAATATTTTTATTGTCCTGGGTCTCCGAACTGTTCTTCTTTTCTTTAAGCGTTTTGTCTGGATTCCCATACAAATCCTTATATTTTTGTCGGTCATGCTCACACTGAGCTTGGGGCTCCAGTGCCTCAGCTGCACCATTAACTATATCATTTAACAAATTGAGAATCCATCATTAATTGCAAAATCTAGTACAGCACCTGCTCTACTAAAAATTAGTGCTATGGAACAAGCCTTAAGGTAAGTTTATGCCATGCAGTGAAACAATCTTCCTATTTTAGAATTTTTCTGCTTTTTTCATTAATGTACTCATTTCCCTGGATAATTTTCAACTTTGTGGGAATGTCTTGGAGGCATATCATGGAAAGGAAAAGTTTTACGCAACAGAATAGGTCTGTACACAATACGGGAATAATTACAATATTGCGCTATTCAGGCCAGTTTACTAGCTAGCTTTGATCTAACAAAGTATTTATCTGAAGGCAATAGAACATAATCAAAACGATAATGCTGTGAGGATAATTTTTCCACTCAGATCTAATATAATTCAAGCTGATCTCTCTGCATTGTTTCACCCATTAAGACGGTAACCGGTCGTTTCATCTACAGGTCGTTTCGCCTACTGTCTGTTCACTTACGTATAATGTCGGTTCGCCTACGTCCAATATGTCAGTTCGCCTACGATTCATATGTAAGCTTTAAAACTGAATTGTTCAAAAGTCCTTGTCGAACCTCACAGAAAAAGTTGTGACGGCTAGCTAAGGCATTATTTCTGTAAACTTGTGTCTTGAGTGGGGTCCTTGAGCGGCCTATACCAAAGAAAGTGAGACTTTTCATTGACATATCAATAAAGGATAAGGTACGTAAGAAATTAGCTCGTTCCCACTCTACTGGGTGGTTCAATGTTTGTATCAATGTTGCATTCATGAACTTCATATCGCTTCCACACAATCCGCAAACTTAGATGCAAAAAATTATACCTGACGGCTAGCTAAGGCGTTATTTCTGTAGACTTGTGTCTCTGTAGACTTGTGTCTTTCGTTTTTATTTATTTTCATTTCTACAGTGTATGTTGTTTCATGGTGGTCAACTGTTTTACAAAAATGATAGTCATAGTATGGAGTTTAAGACGTAGGCTCACTGACATATTGGACGTAGGCGAATCGACTCTAGACGTAGGCGAACAGACAGTAGGCGAAACAACTGTAATTCATTAACACACCTTTAAAGCACCTTAAATTGACAAGTAAAATTGTCTGGTGTTAGGCAGAGTGAAGCCACACTTTCAGGAGGGAAAGGTTTAACTTTCTACATATAGAGGGCAAGTTTGTGTTCAATTGGCACCCAAAGCCAGCTCTTACATGTACATGTATATTTCAACAAAATTGAGGAGAGCCATTTTGAACTACAGTAAGAGAAGGCCTCTTGAAATCATTAAAACTGGTTAATTAAGCCATCTTAATTGATAGTATTAAGTTTAATGTTTCAAAATTACAGTAAGTACTTGTAAGTTTTTGAAGTATTTACATAATACATGTGTGCATGAATCTGACATCACTATTATTGACAAAGGGACTAAGATCTTTGTTTAATCTACGTTCAGTGCATTGGAGTGATGTTGTTTTTGCTTCTATGCATCACAGGTTAATTACTCAGATTTCTCTGTCAACAATGAACGTTGAGTACCGTAATTTAAATAAACTATAAGATATGACAGACTTTCCTCACCCCTGTGAGGTACACTTAGAGATTTACTGTGGATGATTCCAGGTGATTTTAGTCACCAGGAGGGGGTCCCTGTTATTTAGTGAAGTGTTGTTGAATGAAATAATTGTTTTTATTCATTTATTGTCATGGAAGGGTTACTCCAGATATCTTGGCCACAGCGCGTCCTTCTACAGAAGTAATAAAGAAGTACAATGTCCTACAACAATTTGCTAGGCAAGTATATACATCCACTGTACTGGTATATATCATGTTACCATTAAAGATTTATGGCGTAAGCTAATTTAATGTGCCTCAAATAGTAGAGCAGTTTTTGGTTTTATTTATACAGATGAAGATAATAACAACGCTTTGTTAATTAAGTCTGAAGCTACATGGTAGTGTAGTCAAGCACATGTTAACTGTACGAATTGTGGAGACTGTAATTCCAGTCAAATTGCATGCAATTAAAGGAGATCAAGGCGAATGTTGGTAGTTTTTTATTAGAGGAGAATACGAGCGGGTTACCAGTTGAAAAACTTGGGACAGAGTCTCAGAACCATGTTAACATGTAGGATGCCGAGTCTAAAAATTTAATCCTGGCAGACATTTGGTAGAAGGCAAGTGCTGTCACCATTCAACCAAACATGCTTCCCAATTACATCTCTCAGCTTCTGATTACTTGGGAAATACTGTAGAAAAAGGGACAAGTTGGAGTTACTAAGATTTGACAACAAAATACTTAATTACTGGACTAAGGAGAAATTTCTGTTCTCAGAATGTGCTGCCCTGACATGGAGTCACTCAGGGAGACAAAAAAAACCTCAATGAATATTTGTATTTTTTTATAAAAATGCTAAAAAAGGGGGGCTTAAAACTGATCTAAACCATCCCAAATTGTCAAACCGTATCTCTGGTTCTTCTTCAGGGGACAATGAATCTAAAATTCAAAAATCACTGCTTCTTGTATTTTGGCTCCCAAGAGATCTTAACAGATCATTTGGTTATCAGATATGATTACATAAATGTGGTTACATTCCACCCTAAATAAACAATATTAACGTTCTCTAATTTAAAGGTCTGGAATTAAATCAATTATAAATCTTCAGCATCCTGGGGAACATGCTAGTTGTGGCTTTGGTCTTGAACCTGAGAGTGGTTTTTCCTATTTGCCTGAGGATTTCATGCAGGAAGACAGTATGTGATCAAAATTAAGTAATAATTTAACAGGATATTATTACCATACTTATTTTCATTGTGTTAATCAGCATCTTATAATAATAATGGAGAGAGTTTATACAGTAGGAAGCCAAAATGGATAAATTGAAATGACTTTCTATTAAAGTGAAAGGTCATCAGTGCAGTTAATCAAGAAATGTACAATAGTCTATGTATAGTTGCACCTGTAAAAAAAATCCAGGCTTGAAGGGACTGAATCAGTGACTGATTATTTTATCACACACTGGCCTACCATGTGCATTCGCATAGTCATTAAGGTTCAAGATGCCATCCAAGGCTAGATTTTTTCTGTAGTGCAATAGAAAAGTTACTGTAATTCAGACATTAATAAGTAAAGTGGCAATTCTAAACATAATCCTTTGGCATAAATAATTTTGTTTATTAAATGGATAATAACTGAAGTGTTTTAGTGAAGATATAGCATTATAGTTATCAATTGACTTATTGTGCACAAATGCATGGTATCATAATATATGTTTCTGTTTGTAACAGAAAAACTGCTCTTTTGTTTGGAGTTTTACTGCCAAGTATACTAAACCATGACTTCTGACCTAATGTTCTGTGTGTGGCACAGTTCTTCTTGTGATTTACCATTTCTTTTGTACATGTATTACTAATGGCTGCTTTTTACTTGTTTTTCAGTTTACTTTTACAATTTTGGATGGTAAGTTTGAATTTTATATGTATTGAATGCAAATTAGGAAATATCCTGACCTCACATTTGTTTTGCAGATATTGTTGAAAAAATATAAAGTTCTTATCATGCCTTATCGTAGACGGGTTTTTAGTTAATGTCAAAACAACAGTTGGCCTGAGTATTATGGTAACACAATCCTCAACAAATTAGGAGTGCAATTGTCACAATTGTCGCAAAATTAGAAGCCACATGAGAAGATTTACAATTTGAATTTTATGAATGTCCAACCTTCCTTGATGGCCTTATTTTCTGTAATAATAACTTTAATAATCCATTTTTGACAGAGAAATACAACGGATTTACAATGTAAGAAATAATGTAAAAATCACAATAAAACAATTTCAAGACCTCGTGGTTTTACCTGGAAATAATGAATACACTGTATAAACATAGATACAGTATAAATTATATACATGTAGGTGTACTATACATTTAGGAATTTAGCAGCCTTGCGGCAATTGCATAGATAAATGTCCTTGGGTTCCAGACCTTGGTAATTGACTACTGGACCAGCTAATTGGATCGTAGATTGTAACTGTAATTATGATTTATACTTGGCTTTGAGTAGGATACTTGATTGGGATGAC
>NW_027180153.1:32500-35000 GCF_036669925.1 Montipora capricornis | reverse complement strand
AACAATTTGATACAAGAAGTCTTGTTTTGGACAAGGCGTCTCACATGTCTCACATCATCAAAAGCTTGTTGAGACTCTTGTTCCACTGAATGTTTCACAATATTAGACTCAGCCAATTCGTGTTTTAAAATTACAATAAAAGCAGCTTTGCATATCAAATTCGGCATTTAACCTACATGTACTCTAAACCAACAGCTACAAGATGGTGGCCTCTCTGTTTCAGTTTAGTCTCGTTGGTTATTCAGTTTTAAATTACAACAAACTTTTTTCAGTTTCTCTTTTTAATGGCTTTGTCGAGATGATAAGTATCTTAGCTAATCCATTTAATTTTTTTTGTAAGTAAGCAAATAATGTATCAATTATTTTTTATCCATTGTAATATTTTTCTTATAAATACATGTAGGTTTAAATTGAAATTGTACAACTCATTCACAACTGAAGATGGCATAAGGGAGTGTTCACAAAAACGTTTTGGGGGGAGGGGGACTTATGAGAAATTGGAGGCCCCCCCAAAAAAATAGAGGTAGAAAGGGGGGTGTTTGAAAAATGTAAACACTCTCAAGGGGGGTTATAACCTTAAATATTGAAAACAACAAATTAACTGTCATTAGCCTAATGAATGTAAACACAATTTAACAAAATATAATATTCAAGAGTGTAAAATGGGGTTGACCTCCTTGCTAGCAGAGGTTTCTTTTCTTTTGCGTTCGATGGGCTGACAAGTATGGGAAAAGAGACCTGTGGCATGGGTTGAAACTCGCTGTGTTGAGCATGGGCAATGGTTACTTAGCTACCGGATCCTGACGTGATACTTCATGTTATGTGGGCTCGCTAAAAAACAGCAGAAGTATTGTAAGGAATGCACGGGGCACATTAAGGGCTGAAGTCACAGTCAGCAAACATAATTATCATGGTTCATGCCGGTTTGAATAGTGCCCTCCAAGGTTGTGGACAGCAGTTGGATCAAAGTGAGTTTTGAGCCATGGCAGAGGTCTCTTTTCCCTTTCTCATCTGCCAAGCGAACGCAAAAGAAAAGAGACCTCTGCTAGCTGGGAAGGGGTTGACAGGCCTACGTGAATCAGGTTTCCTTTTCCTTTGACACAATTGTGCTCTTGTGAGTACATATTTGAATGGATGCCTCTTTTAGGCTCTTCCAGTAAGATTTACATGTAGCAATGATTATCTTCTATGAGACTTTAAATTTGGACCTTCAAACTACTGTGTGATGTTTTGTCTTCCAAGGAAATTGTTCATCTTGATGATATATTTTTAGTTTCTTGGTGTTGATTTTCTTTGCAGCAGGCCAGGGTTTTTGTTTGAGGCCAGAGGCTGGACATTTTGTCCGGTGGTTCCCCATTCCATGTCTGGTACTTTGATGTCAATATTTGAGGGTTTGTTTTATTTTTTATTATTATAATTCTTTTTACTCACGAGAATTTGAGTGAACTCCAGCCTTGCCTGGGAAACTGATTCTTGGGTTCCAGAATCACTGGAAACAGCATTTCTGAGTGTTCTATTTTAAAAATTTCCTGGGGGCATGCACCCCCAACCTGTTTAAAGATTCGTTTTAATCATGACTTCACAAGAATTAGGTGTACAGATTTCTACATTTCCAGCATACAGACACATCAGGTACACCCAATGCAATCATCCCTGATTATTACATACTCAAATGTCAATCTGTGTGTTGTTACTTGAGAACACGCAACAGTATAATTATTGTCACATCCTTCTTTTTTTTTTTTTATAACTGGAACAATTATAATATAAAGGAATAAAAAGACATACCCGTATATCACATGAAAACACAAGAGCAGTTCTGTCTATCTATGTAGTTTGGATACTGAGCGGTGCTGGTCAGCGAGGTGAAATGTAGTCTTGAAAGCGTGCGGGCGGTTTCACCACTCTTCCTGATTGTATAGTTTGGATGGGATGGCTCTGACTTGCCAGTTGCGTAACCGGTGATTGTGGCTCAGCCCTCCTGTCTGGTTCAGGTGGATTTGTAGTGAGTTTTGGTTCTGAAGCTGTTGCTGGGAAATCTGTGACATGTTACTCCTTGAGGTTCAGTGAGCTTTCCACATCATTCTTGGTAGGTGAAGCCACGCCTTTGAAAGACATCGCAGGAAAACTTCTGTAGAAAGGCTCCTGAGACTTTTGCAGGTGACTGCGGTTGCAGACGTACACCTACCCAAGGGCTTGGCTTAAGTCCTGTCCAACGTCTGATGAGCAAAAGGACAAAAACCTTACTTCCAACTAACGGGAACCTTCTTAAACCAAAGCTTTGCGTGAATGTTGACAATAGGCTCTTTGCGTGCAAGCAAAAACAGGCTCATTACGACAACAAAGACCTGGTAGAGCTCAAGCCTGGCGACATTGTCCAGATTGTTCCAATTGGCAGTTGTGCGAAGGAACCAGTTAAGGCCGTTGTATAATCCAAGGTTGGCATACGGGCATACGAGCTTCACACTGAGAATGGACGGGTGTGCTTCTGTGCGACAAG